>NC_086318.1:338217155-338519655 GCF_036172605.1 Pelobates fuscus | reverse complement strand
TTTACAAACTAAAAAAATCTGTCAACATTGAAGTTGCTGTTTAGTAGATAGGAGAGTGCGCTGGATCTTGTGTATTTATTGTATAATATGGCCCCCAGCAGCACCCCATTTAAGCATGTTTAGGTGAGTGCAACCATCCCCCCATGTTTCCTATATATATTTGGGAGTCTAGCCAACTCCTTGGTTCTGCACCCCTCCCTGTTACAGGTGCCTCATCTCAGGTCCCTATTTAGCCTTGTACTGCAGAGAGCCTCAGATGGAATTTTTTCCCAAGTAAGTGGTTAATCTCATAAGAGCAGACATTAGACTGTGAGAGTAGGACCTGCCAAAGATGGGGTACATTGACGTTGTGGCAGGCTTATGCAATGTATGATCATATAATGTAACTAAATCCCCATTTTTTTTGCCTAGATTAGGTGTTTTTAAAAAAAACTTTTACAAACTAAAAAAATCTGTCAACATTGAAGTTGCTGTTTAGTAGATAGGAGAGTGCGCTGGATCTTGTGTATTTATTATATATATATATATATATATATATATAATTTTTAAATTACCGTATATACTCTAGTATAAGCCGAGTTTTTCAGCCCATTTTTTGGGCTGAAAAACCCCAACTCGGCTTATACTCGAGTCAGAGTCTGTATTATGGCAATTTGCATTGCCATAATACAGACTGGGGGGAGAAGGGGGCTGGCAGAGCTGTACTTACCTTTCCTGCAGCTCCTGTCAGCTCTCTCCTCCTCCGCCGGTCCGTTCAGCACCTCGATCAGCTCCCAGTGTAAGTCTCGCGAGAGCCGCGACTCTCGCGAGATTTACACTGGGAGCTGACAGAAGAGCAGAACGGACGGCGCAGAGGAGGAGAGAGCTGACAGGAGCTGCAGGACAGGTAAGTACAGCTCTGCCAGCCCCCCTCTCCCCCCCACTGAACTGCCACTGGACCACCAGGGAAGGAGAGCCCCCCTCCCTGCCATATATCAAGCAGGGAGGGGGGACGAAAAAATAATAAAATAAGAAATAAAATTAAAAAAAATTAATAATAAAATAAAAAAAGGGGTATAAGGACCACTATGGGAGGGGGGGGGGGGTATAAGGACCACTATGGGAGGGAGGGGGTGGGTTAAGGACCACTATGGGAGGGAGGGGGGTATAAGGACCGCTATGGGAGGGAGGGGGGGTGGGATAAGGACCACTATGAGAGGGAGGGGGTGGGATAAGGACCACTATGGGAGGGGAGGGGGAAGTAAGGACCACTAGGGGAGGGGAGGGTAAGGACCACTAGGGGAGGGGTGAGTCAGGACCACTGGGGGGGGGAGTGAAGGAACACGGGGGTGGGGAGGTAAGGACCACTGAGGGAGGAGGAGGGGAAGTCAGGACATATGGGGGGGGAGGGGGCGGCAAAATTTTTTTTGCCTACGGCGGCAAATATCCTTGCACCGGCCCTGCACACACTGCATTCACACACTGCATTCATACACACACACTGCATTCATGCACACACACACTGCACTCATACACACACGCTGCACTCATACACACACACATACGCACACACTGCATTCATTATACACACACTGTAAATAAATATTCAATTAATATATTTTTTTTAGGATCTAATTTTATTTAGAAATTTACCAGTAGCTGCTGCATTTCTCACCCTAGTCTTATACTCGAGTCAATAAGTTTTCCCAGTTTTTTGGGATAAAATTAGGGGCCTCGGCTTATATTCGGGTCGGCTTATACTCGAGTATATACGGTAGTTTTTTTTATATATAGCTATATATATATATATATATATATATATATATATATATATATATATATTAATATTAAAATACACTTTTGTTAATGATATATGTATATATAAAAGTACTTAGATCATATATATGTGTGTGTGTATATATATATATAAAAACTGTTTAATAACAGATGTGGTTCCTATATCCAAAAAGGGTTCAAAATCCTTGCCTGGAAATTATAGACCTGTGAGCTTAACTTTTGTGGCTGGGAAAATATTTGAAAGGTTATTAAGGGATAATATTCAAGAATTCCTTGAGAAGAACATGGTTATCAGTAAAAATCAGCAGAGTTTTATGAAGCACAGGTCATGTCAAACTAACTTGATTGCGTTATACGAAGAAGTAAGTAGAAGTATAGATTAGGGTGTTGCAGTGGATGTGATCTATTTGGATTTTGCCAAGGCATTTGATACAGTTCCACACAATAGATTAATGTTCAAACTCAAGGAAATCGGTGTAGATGAAAATTCTTGTTCTTGGGTAGAACATTGGCTTAAAAATAGAGTACAAAGAGTTGTCATTAATGGTAAATTTTCAAGCTGAACAGAGGTGGCAAGTGTTGTCCCCTTTAGGGTTCTGTTCTGGGACCCTTCTATTTAATATGTATATAAATGATCTTGAAAAAAGCATTGAAAGTCATGTTTCAGTGTTTGATTATGACACAAAACTTGTAAAATAATACAATGTGAGCAAGATATTATTTTGCTGCAGAGGGATTTAGATAGACTGGGGGACTGGGCACTCAAATGGCAGATGAAATTTAATGTTGAAAAATGCAAAGTTATGCACTTCAGCGTGAAGAATACACAAGCAACGTATACCCTTAATGGAAGCGAATTAGGGATAACCACACACGAAAAGGACTTGGGAATTGTTATAGACAACAAACTATGCAACAATGTGCAATGTCAATCAGCAGTGGCGAAGGCCAGTAAGGTATTGTCATGCATGAAAAAGGGCATTCATTCTCGGAATGAGAATATCATTTTGCCTCTTTATAAATCACTGGTAAGACCACATTTTGAACATGCTGTGCAATTTTGGGCACCTGTTCTAAAGAAGGTCATTATGGCACTAGAAAAAGTGCAGAGGTGGGCTACAATATTAATAAAAGGAATGTAACATCTCAGCTATGAAGAAAGGTTAACAAATTTAAACCTATTTAGTTTAGAAAAACGTCGCCTGAGAGGGGATATGATAACATTATACAAATATATTCGGGGCCAATACAAACCATTGTGTGGAAATCTATTCACAAACCGGACTTTACATAGGACACGAGGCCATGAGTTTAGACTGGAAGAAAGAAGATTTCGTCTAAGGCAAAGGAAATGTTTTTTTACTGTAAGAACAAGGATGTGGAATTCTCTGCCTGAAGAAGTGGTTTTATCAGAGTCCATACAGATGTCCAAACAACTACTAGATTACTACTTGCAAAAACAGAATATTCAAGGATATACTTTTTCAATGTAGGGTAATAACTGCTTGATCCAAGGATAAATCTGACTGCCAATCTGGGGTCAAGAAGGAATTTTTTCCAAGCTAGTTGCAAAATTGGAAGTGCTTTAAACTCGGTTGTTTTTTTTTTTGCCTTCATTTGGATCAACAGCAATTATGGGGACTGGGGACTGCCTGATAGTTCAGGCAGGCCCCTCTGCAGGAACTGCATAAGCCGGCTATTCCAGCCATGTGAGAGGGAAGACCCCACGATCACATGGCCGGATCGGGCATAGGGGATCTTCCTGAGCTCCCAGGCAGACCCCAGAATCGTGACCACCGGCGTGGGAACAGCGGGGACATTCTATGCCACCCGCCGGCGTTTAGGACCGCCTAAAAAAGGACGGCAAAAAACACCTGCCGTCCTTATGGGGTTAAATCAGTTAAATTAGATTTTATAAAGAAAAACATAAAAGTAAAAAAACAGTCAAGTAATTGCTACAGAGTTACTGGTACCTACTTATGGGAGCAATAAATAGCCCAAGCTGTACTCCTGCAACCAGTGAGATCTGTGCTCCTGCATCCAGCAAGATCTACTAAGCTGTGCATCTGTAATCCGTAAGATATACTAAACTGTGCATCTGCAATCAGCATATATATTAAGGTTAAACACTGCCAAAAACATTTCCTATCTTGATCAGAGAGGAGATAATACATGGCAATGGAAAAACTTTTGTAGAATTATCTCATGTGTAAATCCATAGGTGTGCACACAAGAAAACCCCACTAACTCTGTTGAACATTACCATGCTCCATTTTGGAAGCCAGGAGAGGCACACAGACAGGTTCAGTAACCCCTGCAGTCCATCTGCAGTGGGTTGTTGTGTTAATTGCTTATCCTGAAACACCTGTGGGAGAAGAAATCTATATGCAAAGCCAAACGCAGTATGTTTCTCTTATCTACTTCATTTAACCCCTTAAGGACAGAGCTTCGGAAGCTTGTCTTTCACTTTATGACAACGGCATTTTTTGCATTTTTTGCTGTTTGCGTTCAACTGCAATTTGCATTTGACTAATTTATTGCACCGACGCATATTATATACCGTTTTTTAAAGGACAGAAAGGGCTTTCATTTGATGTAAAATTTATATATATACATGCTTATTTATTATAAAAAAAATACAGAAAAATGCAAAAAAAATGAAAAATTGGTATTTCTTTTTACAGTTTTTGAAATAATAATGTGTGCCTAATTAGTGCAGGTTAAGGAAAGTAATTAAAAATAAATTCATTTAGTTGTTCTGATTTACAGAATATATAATGTGTCTGGGATTTTCAGTTTTTTTGGTAGTTACAGGTCACAAAGCACAAGGAGTAAAATAAACTTTTAATATGGAGCGATTTTAGAATTTGGTATGTTTGTCTTGTAAGCTTTATAGCCATAAAAGAAAACAAAATTGCCACACAAAAGTATATATTTATATAAAGTACCACAGGCTATTTACCTAAGGTTGTTTTGACACTTTCTACGTAGCCATTTTACCGCCAACCTCTGCTAAATATTGGAGTAAAATTGTGTTTTTGGGGGGTTTTCGCACACAAACTTATAACAAAGAACTTCTCATGTGTATTTTGTAAAGTTGGTGTGTGCTATTCCTGTACAAAGTTTTATTATGTGTTCAGTTACTTCTGCTGAGTACAACGGTACCCCCATTGTATGTCTTTGGCACTATTTCGTGAAGCTACAGTGCCATAAGGGAGACCTGTCCTTTTCAGTATTCACGGTAGAATTTTGAGAGACGGATTTAATTTAAAGCCTATGCTTCCATTTGGTGTATTATAACAGTTTGACTGTTCAAAAAAAAACCACAAAGGCCTACCATTTGTAAAAGAAGACACTCCAGGGTATCTCATAAGGTGCATATTGTGCCTTAACATGCCCCCATTTTTTTTTACCATTACATGCCAAAGTATGTGGTAAAAAATAATTTTGTGCATTTTTTACATATGGATTGCATTTTTGCTGGGCATTTTGTATATTTCATATGTGTCACTAAGTTCAAACCCCCCAAATTATGCTCAGCTAAGTCTTCTGAGTAAAAGGACACCCCCATTGTATGTCTATGGCACTATTTCGTGAAGCTACAGTGCCATACCAGAGACCTGTCCTTTTCAGTATTCACAGTAGAATTTTGAGAGACGGATTTAATGAGCCTATGCTTCCATTTGGGGTATTATAACAGTTTGACTGTTCAAAAACACCCCACAAAGGCCTACCATTTGTAAAAGTAGACACTCCAGGGTATCTCATAAGGTGCATATTGTGCCTTAACATGCCCCCATTTTTTTACCATTACATGCCAAAGTATGTGGTAAAAAATAATTTTGTGCATTTTTTACATACGGATTGCATTTTTGCTGGGCATTTTGTATATTTCATGTGTGCCACTAAGTTCAAACCCCCCAAATTATGCCCAGCTAAGTCTTCTGAGTAAAAGGACACCCCCATTGTATGTCTATGGCACTATTTTGTGAAGCTACAGTGTCATATAGGAGACCAAGCCATATCAGTTTTTACCGAACTTTGAATTTTGACGCCGGGCCTAAGTGCAATTTCCAAGCATCTTCGCAGGTTTTAAATTCAAACTACCCCACAAAGGCCTACCATTTCTTAAAGTAGACACCCCAGGGTATTTCAAAAGGCATATTTTGAACCTTAGCGTGGGATCATTTTTCCGCTAGCGTGTACCAGGTGTAGTGGTAATAAGCGTTTTTTTCTGCCTTTTTGACACACAAAGTGAGTTTGCACAGTATATTTTGCAAACCATATGTGTACTACCACTGTATAATACTTCATATGTTGCTCAGCTATGTCTGCTGAGTACAAAAATACCCCTGTATGTACCTTTGCCAGGTATATGTGGACATCGGAGGGGCACATTTGGGACACAGCCATTCCATTTTTTTTTCAAACTTTAAATTTTTTACGTTGTGCCCATGTCCCATTTTAGAGTATTTTACCAGGCTATATAATCCAAATACCCCAAAAAGCCATACCATTTCTTAAAGAAGACATCCCAGGGTATTTCAAAAGGCATATTTTGAACCTTAGCGTGGGATCATTTTTCCGCTAGCTTGTACCAGGTGTAGTGGTAATGAGTGTTATTAAATGTATTTTTTTACTTTTTAAAACTTTTTTACTTTTTAAAACTATTTTTTAAACTTTTGTTTTGCTTATTAATTTTTTTAAAGTTTCCTAAACTTTCGTAAAACTTTTTTTTACAGATTTAACATTTTTCTAACCTTTTTTTTTACGTTAACCCCTAACTAGCAGTAAGCAGCACTAACAGTAAATTCCCAATTTTCCCATAACTCCCACGCACCCCAGCTAGCAAAATATTTAATTATACAATATTTAAATTAGTTAAGTAAATAAATTTAACCACTGAGGGTTAAAAAAATAAATAAAAGTTCATCGTCAGGGGTTAAAAAAAAATTAGATCACAGTATAATACTGTGATCTGTATTTTGATCACTGTAGGCAGTGATCGACTGGCAGGGAAGGGGTTAATTTTTATTTGGACTGGGTAAAGGGTTTATTTTTTTTTATTTTTTTACTTAAACGTTATTAAAACTTTTTTTAAACTTAATTTTTTAACTTTTTAAAGCTTATTTTTAAACTTTTTTTAACGTTAACCCCTAGTTAGCCTAATACTAAATCCCCCAATTCCCCACTAACTTCCACCCTCCCCAGCTAGCCAAATTTATAATTTTAAAATATTTAAATTAATTAATAAAATAAATTTAACCCCTGAGGGTTAAAAAAAATAATTAACCCTCAGGGGTTAAAAAAAAAATCAGATCATAGTAAAATGTAATCCCTGCCAATTGATCACTGTAGTCAGTGATCAATTGGCAGGGAAGGGGTTCATTTTTTATTAAAATGGGTGAAGGGGGGTGGGATTTGAAATAAACTTTATTTTTTTGTCACCAGGGGGCAGGATCAACACTGATCCGTCTCCCTGCACTTCACACTGAACCCGGAAGTGCAGGGAGGCAGAGGTGAGTATACAGAGCACATGTGCCCGCTCAGACATGCTGTCAGAGCGGGCACATGTACTGGGGCAGCCGGATCCGGTGCTCCCGGTCTGCCTCTAATGCAGAGGCAGACCGGAGCACCATTAACCCCACGATCGCCGCGATTGCGGCGATCTGGGGTTAATTTTAACGGGTGACGGACGAGGTCCGTCACTCGTCATTAACGCATTCCCCTGAGTGACGGACCTCGTCCGTCACTCGTCGTTAAGGGGTTAAAAAACTGAAATAGAAAATCCACAGTATGTAATAGGTACTTACTAGTGATGTCGCGAACATAAAATTTTCGGTTCGCGAACGGGATCTTCAGTAAATGTTCGCGAACCGGCGAACCGGGCGAGCCGCCATAGACTTCAATGGGCAGACGAATTTTAAAACCCACAGGGACTCTTTCTGGCCACAATAGTGATGGAAAAGTTGTTTCAATGGGACTAACACCTGGACTGTGGCATCCTGGAGGGGGATCCATGGCAAAATTCCCATGGAAAATTACACAGTTGATGCAGAGTCTGGTTTTAATCCATAAAGGGCATAAATCACCTAACATTCCTAAATCACAATGGATATGGATTGACACCTGACATATGACATATTGACACCTTGACATATGGATTGACACCTGTCCTCAGAGACCCTGATACACACTGACACAGAGCAGAATAGGGACTGTTCCCCTTACATAGGGTCACTTGGCAGATATGGGTTGACACCTGTCCTCAGGGACCCTGATACACACTGACACAGAGCAGAATAGGGACTGTTCCCCCTACATAGGGTCACTTGGCAGATATGGATTGACACCTATCCTAAGGACCCCTGATACACACTGACACAGAGCAGAATAGGGACTGTTCCCCCTACATAGGGTCACTTGGCAGATATGGATTGACACCTGTCCCCAGGGACCCTGATACACATTGACACAGAGCAGAATAGGGACTGTTCCCCTACATAGGGTCACTTGGCAGATATGGATTGACACCTGTCCTCAGGGACCCTGATACACACTGACACAGAGCAGAATAGGGAATATCCACTAAATGCCAAACATTACATAGTTACATAGTTACATAGCTGAAAAGAGACTTGCGTCCATCAAGTTCAGCCTTCCTCACATATGTTTTTTGCTGTTGATCCAAAAGAAGGCAAAAAAAAACCCAGTTTGAAGCACTTCCAATTTTGCAACAAGCTAGGAAAAAAATTCCTTCTTGACGCCAGAATGGCAGTCAGATTTATCCTTGGATCAAGCAGTTATTACCCTACATTGAAAGATTATATCCTTGTGTGGCGAAACCGAACCGGGATGCTGGGCAGCCGGCCCAGATCCCCAGCAGCAGCCAGAGTTGCCAGGTGGGGAAGCAGGTGGCCCTTACTCACAAATGTTGAGGGGCCTCACGGATTGGTCCTGGGAAGACCCACAGATGGCAGGTGGAGATGGGACTGCGGTCTCTCTACCGGCCCTACAGGGATGCTGGGCAGTCGGCCCAGATCCCCAGCGGCAGTGTGCGTTACAGGGAGCTGAAGGTGCCGTTCTTGCTCCCCAGCGGCAGTCTACGGTGCAGGGAGAGGAGCCTGTTATCCCCTCTCCCCAGCGGCTGAAGGTGTGTAAGGGAGAGGAGTTTGTTATTCCCTCTCCCCAGCGGCAGCGCAGCTCACCAAGGGGAGACAGTAAGCCCCTCACCAGCGCAGATGGGACCGTGGTCTCTGCGTCCTGCCTACAGGGAGTACAGAGGGTCAGCCCTGCTCCCCAGCGGCTGAAAGTGTGTAAGGGAGAGGAGTTTGTTACCCCCTCTCCCCAGCGGCAGCTTAGCACACCAAGGGGAGACAGTAAGCCCCACACCAGCGCAGATGGGACCATGGTCTCTGCGCCCAAGTTACAGGGAGCTGAAGGGGCCGTCCTCCCTCCCCAGCGGCAGTGTGATTTGTTGGGAATTGGGAGCCCAGTCTCCATTCCCCAGCGGCAGAGTATCCAGCAGGGAATGGAGAGCCCAGCCCCCTTTTCCCCACAGCAGGACTCTGTGCTGGGAGGAGAGACAGTCGGTCTCCCTCCGCAGAGACGGGAAGTATGTATGGGAGAGGAGATTGTTACCACCTCTCCCCAGCGGCGGATCATTAATGTACAGGGAATAGAGAGCCCAGTCTCCATTCCCCAGCGGCAGAGTGTTCTAATGGGAGAGGAGCTGGTTACCACCTCTCCCCAGCGGCAGCTTAATGTACCAGGGGGAGACTGTAAGCTCCACACCGGTGCAGATGGGACCATGGTCTCTGCACTTCCAGCACAGGGGGTAGGGACGGTCGGTCCTGCCCCCCCACAACAGGGCTGTTTAGCCAAAGGGGAGACAGTCTGTCTCCAGCAGCAGAGCTGTGTAACTAAAGGGGAGACAGTCGGTCTCCAGCAGCAGAGTTGTGTAACTCAAGGGGAGACAGTCGGTCTCCAGCAGCAGAGCGGTGTAACTCAAGGGGAGACAGTCGGTCTCCAGCAGCAGAGCGGTGTATTTAAAGGGGAGACAGTCTGTCTCCAGCAGCAGAGCTGTGTAACTCAAGGGGAGACAGTCGGTCTCCAGCAGCAGAGCTGTGTAACTCAAGGGGAGACAGTCGGTCTCCAGCAGCAGAGCTGTGTAACTCAAGGGGAGACAGTCGGTCTCCAGCAGCAGAGCGGTGTAACTCAAGGGGAGACAGTCGGTCTCCAGCAGCAGAGCGGTGTATTTAAAGGGGAGACAGTCGGTCTCCAGCAACCAGGCTCCAACCAGACTACTCCCGTATATATACTAAGACTGTGTATAAATTTGGGGTTATATAATAATACCAACTTGCATACAGAATATACTAATCACATATATTGTGGGTGTGTCTTAAACGTGCCTTATACACAGAGATATCAGTCACATATACTGAGTGTTGAAACATTAAATCATACATAGCCTACATCTGCTATATACAGTGACACTATGCCTGCATACATATTAAGATTATATTAGTGAGATATATTGAGGCTGTTTTTTCACAGAACTTCATGCACAGATGTAATGGTAAATTAAGTAATTTCTTTATATTTATGAAGTTCTGAATTTCATAAATATGAAATAATACCACAAATAAAATAATAAAAGGTATACTGGTCAATCACATAAATATTAGTGAATATCTTGAATGAACAGACAAGAGGCAAAGTTTTGATGAAAGTATAAACAAAACTTTACTGGGAATACAATTATCAAGCACACAAAAAAACAAATACTTTTAAAAAACACACACTGCTATAAACAATACATTCAGGTAAGAAATCTACTTAGCTCTATTCATGGAGATTCAGCAGCTTACACAGGATAATTGAATCAGCATAACACACAGAACAATGAGGTGAGTTCCTTGCCACATGTTAAATGGATTTACATGGGCACCTCTAAAGACACCTGGCTTCTTCCGACCCAGTCATGAAACTGCTCTCAGGTTTCTGGTAACCCCTTGAATAACCTCCCATCTAGTATCCGCCCACAGAGGTAACATAACCAATACCTAATGGTCATCTCTAGGAGGCGGATACTACATGTGGTCATTTGTGAAAGGAAGTGACTTAAGAATTCTCAATACCTTCCTAAAGCACATGTCTCATTGACTATGCGGCAGCCATCTTTATTCACTCGACGTCATAGTGCTCACTAGGCCACCTATAGGTCACTTCCTCCCTAAAGCACATGTCTCATTGACTATGCGGCAGCCATCTTTATTCACTCGACGTCACAGTGCTCACTACACCCCCTATAGGTATCATAAGTTATTGCACATGAATGGGAACACAATAATAGAACATTTATCATTGCCCATAACCAATACAATCCACCTGTTGATCCCATTACATGAGTAATAACTATAACTCATATATTTCCCGGATAGGTCTTACTTTCTTCATAGCTTGCTTTCCCACACATATAATCAAATTTACAAAAAAATACAATATTATACATAAAACAACACCCACTACTACCCATTGCATTACTTTAAACCCTAAATTACCCAACCACCCAAAAGGTCCACTATCCGGTGGATTCTGGAGCTTCTTCCTGGTATCATTTATCTTTGAAATATCATGTGTTATTGCGCCAGAGTTATTGACAATATATGAGCAGCACTCTGTCCCTACCAACGCACAAACGCCTCCTTTGGCGGCCAAGACATAATCTAATGCCAGTCTATTTTGCAACACCACTGCTCTCATTTGTACCTGCTCTTGGGATAGTTTGTTAATAGCATCCACGGTTGCATCTAAAGCTTCATCCACTAGCTTTTTTAAAGCTTCTATTCGAGTTAATGACCAATATACTCCCCAGCCGGGAAATACAATTCCAGAATTAGCTTCATGTTCTCCGATAAATGAACTCCACCGTTTATTTCTAATCATGCCTTCTGGAAAGCTATTTCTATGCCTTATGGCGGGGATGATTGATCCAATGTAACATTCTCCTTCCCATTGACTAGGTAACCATCTATAGGCCCAATTACCACACAGAAAATACACACCTCTGGGAAGGACACTGTAACTATTATCTGGGGCCCCACTAAAACAAGTGTCCAGGAGTATAGAAATAAAGGGAAAGCTCAGTCTTTTTATTGCACGATGAGAGGTCATACTTATTACTCTCACCACTGGGCTGGAGTCTTTGACAGTCATTGCCCAATGTTGTTCATTACCATAGCCCTTTACCCAGGCAGATGTACAGTTAGAATATCCCATTTTAGTGGCATTGCCTCCGTTGTTATGTGAACTGATACAAATAGCACCTTCCTGGGGGCGGTTTATAATATGCAATCTGTCCAATGATTGTGGCTTTCCTTCTTCTCGGTACCAGCCGAATCCTGTATTATTATATTGTTTTAACTCCTCCAATGTCCATGGAACACCAACATATGGGTAACTGCTCTCCTCGCTGAATGATATGGCCCCACAAATCCAGCAATCCGTGCTGTTTGACACTCTCGAATAACTTGCTAATAGATTCAGGTATGAGTTGGAGGACCAGGGATCCGACTTGTCTATATAGGCACCAATCTGTTGGAAGGAAAGAAAATAGGGTGAGTACCTCCACTTAGTAATACAACTTTAGTGTCACCAGGTCCATTGGACAGTATTTCTCCCTTCTGTTTGACCTGTTCACCTGCTCGTGGTAGCACCCATACTTTGGAACCTGTCTGTAAGGTATTGCTTTCCTCCCATGTCACTAATACTTTCCGTGGGATCCAAATGGATACCACGCCTAATACAGTGTGTGAGAAAATCTGGCCTGGACACCCCCTGGTCAATGGGATTTCCCACAAATCTGATAACACATTTACCATCCCTGTGGTCAACCATTTATCATCTCTTAGCTCCTCTGTTAGGGCGAAGGTCACTTCAGTCCCTTCTGGTAATATCCCACCCATGGGAAGGATGTATGTCATCCATTCATCACCCTGTACAATCTCAACTAGGTTCTGGCTGACCACTTTAAATTTGTTCTTCCCCACCTGTTGGGGGAAAGATCCCTTGAACCTTAATCGAACTGACACAGTTGGTGTCCCTACCTGTCCAGTCAATCTTTCATATGGTGAAAACTGTCCTATTGGTCTACTATTTAGTATCATAACTGCCTGCGTGATCACCCGGTCCCACCCCCTCAATGTCCTACTTGGGGATAGCTTCCGAATCTGTTCTTTTAAAAGCCCATTGCACCTTTCAATCAACCCCGAAGCTTGAGGATGATAGGGGATGTGGAAGATCCACTTAATCCCTGAGTCATTTGCCCACTGCTGTACGAGCTGTCCAGTGAAGTGGGTTCCATTGTCTGTCTGAATCTCAGATGGCAGTCCATAAGCAATCACAAGAGTCTGTAGCATCTGAAGTGTTGAGGCCTGGTTTGCATGTTTGCAGGGTAATACTTTCAGAATTCCGGAAAAGGTGTCTACAGCAGTACAAAAATACATCAGCCCCCCTCTTCCTTTAGGCATGGGGCCAATGTAGTCCATCTGCCAGATCTGTCCTGCTATTGTTCCTTTATTTAAATGTCCACGGGCTTGCTTCGTGAGGGGCCATTTCTTCACCTCGTTGCAGGTCTCGCATACTTCTTGAGCTTGGACAATCATCTGGAGAGTTATTGGTAGTCCTCGGGCTCGCGCCCACTCTAGCGTAGCTGCTTTTCCTCTATGACCCGCAGTCTCATGGGCCCAGTCTGCCATCCTAAGTAATACTGGATCAACAGGTTCTGGTGTTATTTTTGCTTCTCGTATTCGGGTCAATTCATCGGCTATCTTATTCGCGTTCTCTTCTCCGGTACTATCTTTCACATGGGCATTAACATGTCCGAGGTGTATTAATCTTGATTGGGCTGTTTTCCATATATTTTCCCATAAATCTTCTCCTCCCCATACTGTCTTGCCATGTATTTGCCACCTGTTGTTTCTCCATGTAGGCATCCATGTAACACAAGCCTTGTACACAGCCCAGCTATCTGTATAGATGTAGAGCTCTGGATCTGTGGTTTCTTCCATCAGTATGACTATGGCAGTCAATTCAGCATATTGACTAGATCCTCCTATTCCCTTCTCTTGAATCACAATTTGTTGCTGAGGGTTGTAAGCTACTGCAGTCCAATGTCGTCCTTTGTGGGTCATGATTGCAGACCCATCTGTGAACCATGCGTTTTTCTTTTGTTCTTCACCCAGTTCTCCAAATGAAGGAGCTGTCTTGATGGGTGAGGGCTGTAAAATTGGGACTTCTTGTACATTGGGATGTGAAAGTGTATCATATGTCACTAACCCAGTAAGGAGTTTGGTCAGTTCCTTCACTTCACCTGCTTGGATCCCTCCTCTTTCCTGCAGGTACCACTTCCATTTTAATAATGTCTGACTTTGTGCCACTGTTGTCTTTGCAGATAATCCTTCATCTCGTACCCATCCTGCTATTGGTAAATCTGTTTTCACTGATACTATGCTTTTCTCAGTCATTGTCTCCACATGCTGCAGTGCGAGGTATGCTGCCAGAAGATTCTTCTCCAAAGGTGTGTACCTTTGCTGAGCCCCAGTCAATTGCTTGGACCAAAACCCAATTGGTACTGCCCGCTTGCCTTTGTCTTCGCTCGGTTGCCATAGTCCCCATGATGCTACGTTGTCGTTCACCATCACATCCAATATGAACGGAGCTCCAATTTGAATCGGGCCCAAGCCCTGATGCTGTAATACTGCTTCATTTGCTGCTTGGAATGTAGCTGCTGTAGCTTGATCAATTCCCCATACAAATGCTGATTTCTTTCTGGTAACATTGTATATGGGGCGTAGCAGCAATCCTAGATGCGGTATAAATGCTCTCCAGTAACCAACTGCACCTAAAAACTTTTGGGCTTCTGTTAACGTCTTAGGTTCTGGAGAATTCTGGATTGTATCCAGCACAGGCTGAGGTATCTTCCGAACAGGCCCGGACCACATCATTCCTAGGAATTTAACTTCTTGGGTTGGACCTTGAATTTTGTCTTTATTTATTGCCCATCCCCGTCCAGTCATGTAATTCACTAGAACAGGTAATGCTTCTTTCACTTCCTCTTTAGATCCAGAGATCATGATGTCATCAATGTAGTGAAATACTGGAAGATGTAGAGTGAGGTGGCTTAAATCCCGTGCAACTAGTCCATGGCAAATCGTAGGTGAGTGTATATATCCCTGGGGCACAACTTGGAAGGTATATTGGCGTCCTTCCCAAGTGAAAGCAAATTGATCTTGCGACTCAGGTGCAATAGGAATTGAAAAGAACGCATTAGCTAAATCTATTACCGCATGCCACTCCCCGGCCTGTTTGGCAATGTTTCCCACAATGGTTATAATATCAGGGACAGCAGCACTCAATGGTGGTGCTACCTTGTTGAGTCCCCGGTAATCCACCGTCATTCGCCATGAACCATCCATCTTCTTTACAGGGAATACTGGAGCATTGAACGGACTGACAGCTGGACGAATTACACCTGACTGTAAAAGCTTGTCGATAGTCTCACTAATTTCTTGACATCCTCCGGGCAAACGGTATTGCTTCAGTCTTACCGGGTTGCATGGAGGAGGAACAATGACAGGTGTCCAATTTGCATTCCCTCGCACAATGTCTTTTACTGGTCTGAGATAGTATGGCTTATGAGGGAATCCAAACGTGAACACCCCCCACTGTGTCTCAATACTCTGCCCTAGTAACACATCTATTCCCAAGATATTGTCTGGCAATTCTGAAATCAAAACTTTAGCACTGAATCTTGGTCCTTTGTTAATTGACATAGCCACAACAGTTTGTACTGCTTTGGTAATTCTACCTCCTAAACCTTCTATTCTCACACAGGGTCCTGATAGCCTTGATGGATTACCATGCAGTACTGTGACTTCTGCTCCTGTGTCAACTAAAGCTAAAATCTTTGTTGGTCCTGGTCTTGTCCCCCACCACACAGTCAAAGGTACATAAGGGCGTCGGTCCCCGGCGGTTAAAGGGGACACATGTACCGCCGGAGGCCCACCATTCTGTCATTGTACTACAGCACTGTCCCAATCCATCAAATCATGTGTCATCAGATCTTTTACAGGATACAAGGATCTGACTTTACCATCACTCTCTGGCAGTGCTTGTTTCTCACTAGGTGTAGTATGAGAGTAAGTCCTAGCACGATATTCTGTTGGAAACAGTGAGGACATATGTGGGTATGAATGTGGGGGGGTGTTATCTTGGGCTTGAAGTGAGGGTGGGGGCACAGCATAAGGAGCACAATGTTGGAATAGAGGTATGGACAGAGGAGGTGTGTCTGTAGGCATGAGAGGAGTGTTTTTTAAATAACTAGGGGGAGGAGACTTTGGGACAAATGGGGCAGAGGGCATGGTATTGTCTGCCTGATCCTTGCATGCCAAATGCACCTGTACCTTTTTATTAGACTCTTTTTTTAGTTCTAACCATTTTTCAAACATGGCAGGTGTTGAAATTCCATTAATTTGTTCTCTAGGTACACCAGCCTCAATCAAATCATTCCACATTTGAAAACGATTAACTCTCAGCCTTGTTTTATTCCTAAACTTTCCCTGATTTTTTCCCTCTATTGGTTCCACCATCTCCTCCCTTGTCCTGTTAGCGGCAAAAACACCTTTCCTAGGGTTAGATTCTGACTCTAATTCCCCAATTTCAGCTAAATAAGTGGTGAGCTGATGTACCTTTACATTATTCCCCAAACTGCCCAGCAAAGACAATAAAGATGCCTTCATTTCCTGGGGTGCACTTTTTAAAAACCGAGACCGCATGCTGGCTGTGAATTCCTCCATGTCTGGACCTTCCCAGTTATCCTTGTTTAATCCCACCACACAACCCATAACTCTAATGCGGGTAATAGCATCCCTCGGTTTTGACCAGGGTAAACTGGGCTCAATGTCATTGCTAGATGGGAAGGCCACAATTATGGCATGCCGCACCATATCAAATAATGAAAAATTACCTCCAATCTCCCTCACCCTCCGTAATACCTGCATGAGCTGTGGATGCAGCGTCAGCTGCCCCATACATAATGCTTCCCTTGCATTCAACTGCACACTGTCAGCTCCTCCATCCCACATGCGCAATAACCATTCTCCCACATTTTCACCAACTTCATGCTTATACACCTTTGCCAGCTCCATGAGCTCTGTTTGTGTGTAACTTTTTACCACTTCATTCATCTCTTCATGTACACCATTTCTCAAACCATGCGCTCTATCTTGTAGTCTCCTTTTCCGCTGCTGTGTAATGATAGGACGGGCTTGTCGCCTGTCCACATCATTATCATCATCAGAAAAGGATACATACTCATCATCAGATGACTGTAGCGGTGCTTCAGGATCCCATATGGGGTTTGCAACCATTGCTCGCACTTTACTTACAGGCACTGGCTTTTTTCCTTTCTGTGACCTCCTGCGGTTAATCTTGCTTACCACTAAAGTAGTACACTTTTCTTCTAGGGCAGCCACCTGGCATGCATTACTACGCATACATTCTTTAGTCATAACTAATAAATCTTTTACATCCTGCAACTCTTTCTCGAGCGCTTTATTTCTTTGCACCTCGCGGCTAAGGGCCTGCACAACTATCCACCCTGTGGTGGCAGCGGCTTTCCGCACTTTTTTGGAGTATACTCCCAGGTCTAACCGTAATGCTTGAACACCAAGTTCAGTACCAGCATCAGGATAGACAGGAGCTGCATACTTGATCAGCTCCTCAGCAATGGGTTTCCAGTTTTCTAAACTGGCCCACAATGGAATTGTCCCATACTTAGACGCCTCCTTCCCTCCTGCTCTATTACTTTTTTTAAACAGAGTAAGCATCTTTACTCTCAGGGGGAACACAAAAATGCAAATATACCAATCAAAGACAATGCTTGTTAACTATATCTCTTTTCACTGTGCAACGTGACTGTGCTATAGGCTTATTCAATCTATACACACATTCAAATATTCTATATTTAGTGATTGTGCAGTATCCTGTTCACAGCGCCAGTTGTAATGGTAAATTAAGTAATTTCTTTATATTTATGAAGTTCTGAATTTCATAAATATGAAATAATACCACAAATAAAATAATAAAAGGTATACTGGTCAATCACATAAATATTAGTGAATATCTTGAATGAACAGACAAGAGGCAAAGTTTTGATGAAAGTATAAACAAAACTTTACTGGGAATACAATTATCAAGCACACAAAAAAACAAATACTTTTAAAAAACACACACTGCTATAAACAATACATTCAGGTAAGAAATCTACTTAGCTCTATTCATGGAGATTCAGCAGCTTACACAGGATAATTGAATCAGCATAACACACAGAACAATGAGGTGAGTTCCTTGCCACATGTTAAATGGATTTACATGGGCACCTCTAAAGACACCTGGCTTCTTCCGACCCAGTCATGAAACTGCTCTCAGGTTTCTGGTAACCCCTTGAATAACCTCCCATCTAGTATCCGCCCACAGAGGTAACATAACCAATACCTAATGGTCATCTCTAGGCGGCGGATACTACATGTGGTCATTTGTGAAAGGAAGTGACTTAAGAATTCTCAATACCTTCCTAAAGCACATGTCTCATTGACTATGCGGCAGCCATCTTTATTCACTCGACGTCATAGTGCTCACTAGGCCACCTATAGGTCACTTCCTCCCTAAAGCACATGTCTCATTGACTATGCGGCAGCCATCTTTATTCACTCGACGTCACAGTGCTCACTACACCCCCTATAGGTATCATAAGTTATTGCACATGAATGGGAACACAATAATAGAACATTTATCATTGCCCATAACCAATACAACAGATTATAATATATATACACTGCTCAAAAAAATAAAGGGAACACAAAAATAACACATCCTAGATCTGAATGAATTAAATATTCTTCTGAAATACTTTGCTCTTTACATAGTTGAATGTGTTGACAACAAAATCACACAAAAATAAAAAAATGGAAATCACATTTTTCAACCCACGGAGGTCTGAATTTGGAGTCACAAAATCAAAGTGGAAAAACACACTGCAGGCTGATCCAACTTTGATGTAATGTCCTTAAAACAAGTCAAAATGAGGCTCAGTAGTGTGTGTGGCCTCCACGTGCCTGTATGACCTCCCTATAATGCCTGTGCATGCTCCTGATGAGGTGGCAGATGGTCTCCTGAGGGATCTCCTCCCAGACCTAGACTAAAGCATCTGCCAAATCCTGTACAGTCTGTGGTGCAACGTGACATCGATGGAGCAAGACATGATGTCCCAGATGTGCTCAATTGGATTCAGGTCTGGGGAACGGGCGGGCCAGTCCATAGCATCAATGCCTTTGTCTTGCAGGAACTGCTGACAGACTCCAGCCACATGAGGTCTAACATTGTCTTGCATTAGGAGGAACCCAGGGCCAACCGCACCAGCATATGGTCTCACAAGGGGTCTGAGGATCTCATCTCGGTACCTAATGGCAGTCAGGCTACCTCTGGCGAGCACATGGAGGGCTGTGCGGCCCCCCAAAGAAATGCCACCCCACACCATTACTGACCTACTACCAAACCGGTCATGCTGGAGGATGTTGCAGGCAGCAGAACGGCGTCTCCAGACTCTGTCATGTCTGTCACATGTGCTCAGTGTGAACCTGCTTTTCTCTGTGAAGAGCACAGGGCGCCAGTGGCGAATTTGCCTATCTTAGTGTTCTCTGGCGAATGCCAAACGTCTTGCACGGTGTTGGGCTGTAAGCACAACCCCCACCTGTGGATGTTGGGCCCTCATACCACTCTCATGGAGTCTGTTTCTGACCGTTTGAGCACACACATGCATATTTGTGGCCTGCTGGAGGTAATTTTGCAGGGCTCTGGTAGTGCTCCTCCTTGCACAAAGGTGGAGGTAGCGGTCCTGCTGCTGGGTTGTTGCCCTCCTACGGTCTCCTCCACGTCTCCTGATGTACTGGCCTGTCTCCTGGTAGCGCCTCTTGAGGCTGTGTTTTCACAGCAACTCTTATAGTTGATAGTTATACTGAGGCTGTGTCCAGGGCCGGACTGGCCCACCGGGATACCGGGAAATTTCCCGGTGGGCCACGGCACCTGGGACTGGGCTGACAGCCCTAATCATCATTGATCAGGCTTCTGTAATCCCGGCTGGCCATGTGCGAGCTGTGCGGCCGCACAGGGCCCCATGGGAGCAAGGGGCGCCAGGCGGCCGACACAGCTCGCACATGGCCAGCCGGGATTATAAAAAAAACAAAAAACATGGGAAAAAATGGGATTCTTGATATTATGTTTTATTTATTTATTTATTTTTCTATTTTTTTTTTCTTAACACTACACGGTATCAGAGATGAAGGGTAGCAACCAGAAAACAATGGAGTGTAAATAATGGATATGGAAGTAACTACGCTATAGTAAGTCACTAAAAGAATAAGGAGACACTGCACAAGGTTTAAGAATTCATAAGGTCACAAATTAAAGATGTGAAATAATATAGAATTTCAACAGGGAAATGCACTATCTCACTAGATATGAGAGTTTGAAGATAATTTTTTTTTTTTTTTGCTGTACACTTTACATAGTGATATGAAATATGAAATAGAGGGAATTAAATGTAAAGGAAAGGGAAATTAGGAAAAGCTCAAATGCACAATTGACACTCAAGTATACAAAGGGGCTATACACTAATGGACGGTTATATATATATGCAAACAAGGTGTACTTTTTTTTTTTTTTTTTTTTTTTTTTTTTCTTCCCTTACGAATAACAGGATTCTCACAAATCAAACTTTAAAAGATAAGAGCCAGCTCACTTCTAAATCAGAGGATAAAATATATTAGAGTAAAAGGCTAATAAAATTTTTCTCTGTGTATAAGTATATTGCCACAAAGCTGGAACATGGGTAACTCCATGTCAAAAGGATAGAGAGAAGGAAGAAAAAAAAAAAAGAAAAAGGGGAAAATCATAAAGCTGGGAAAGAGGGGAAACGAGATAATAGTGGAAGTAAAATAGAGGAAAAGAAAATGTGATCCTTTAAATTTTGTCTTCTGAATGTATAAAAATGGCGTTTATAGAAATATGAGATGTAAGGGAAAATTTAATATATGAAAATGAACAAATACTAATAAGCATGAAACAGTTAAGACTGGTGATATGGAAAGTCAAAAAGAAAAAGAAAAGAAAAATATAACACAAAATAGGGGATATATTTATAAGTAATGAGTATGTACATAATGCTTTTTTTTTTTTTTCTTCTCCGTTTTCTCCTCTCACCCTCTCTCTCGTTCTCCACAAAGAGAGATTATGAAGAAACTAATTGAGGCGATTTGGAGCAGTCCCCACTAAGGGAAGCTGCGTTCCCCCCTTAGGGTCCCTGAAAGGTACCCAGACCTTGGATTACAAGAGTTTATCCAAGAGTAGGTTTTAGGATGAAAGATTATGTTGTGACTGTATGTCTGAAGTATGTAACATGGAAATGGGTATTGCTCTCAGTATGGTTAACAAGAAGAAAGGGATATGGTTAGATTGATCTCTATTAACGCGCAAGGTTTAAACTCTCATGTGAAAAGAGGGTTTTTATATGATACTTTGATTAGAGAGAACATCAAGGTGGGATTCGTCCAAGAAACTCACTGGCTACTCAATGACAAACGACTATGGCACTACAAAAAGTTCCCTCTTCTCTACGCGGCCTCCCTATCGGGGAAGAAAAAATGTGGTGTAGCAATCATTTTTTCGAAAGAGGTGAACTTTGAGTGCCAATATCAGTTTTTAGACCCTGAGGGAAGATTCATTATTCTGGTCGGGCTGTTAAATGGGACGATATACACATTGGCAAACGTGTATTTGCCAAATATACGTCCAACTAAGTTGCTGACAAAAATTTTAAGGATAATAGAACAGGTGAAAAAAGGGAAACTGATAATAGCAGGAGATTTTAATTGCATACTGGATCCTATAATGGATAAGCAGCTGGGCCCCAACCAACTAATGGATAAAAAGTTAATAAAACAAGCTGCAGAAATGAATAGAGTGCTCAAAAAATATGAGGTATATGATTGCTGGAGGCTAGTCCACCCAAATGACAAAGAGGTAACTCATCGATCTATTCCTCATAAATCAGCAGCAAGAATCGATATGATTATGGGAGATATTAACCTCTCTAAGGCCATACATTCAATAACAATTAAAAAAAATACCTGGTCTGATCACGATTTAGTAATCGCTGATGTACTAGATGTGATTAATAAGTGTCCACCAATATGGAGACTGGATGATAAGCTATTAGAAAAAAAGATGAATATAGAACATATAGCTAAACTTATGGACTTATTCTTTAGAGAAAACTCAATGGAGGAAATATCTAAAGAATGCTTATGGTGCTCTTTTAAAACAGTCATAAGAGGCTACTGGATAAAGCTAGCCAGCCAGCAAAAAAATAGCAATCCTAAATTATCAGACCTCTACATCGAGTTCTATAACCTATCTAGTTTAAATAAGAACAGCATATCTATGGAAAGAACAGAAAAAATTAAGATTTGTCAAAATAAAATAAATAAACAGATTGAGGATAGAATACAACGGAATCTAAAGAAACTACAAATTAAATTTTACTATAAGAACAATAAAGTAGATACCATGTTAACAAATAGATTGAAAAAACAAAACGTGGAAAGGAAAATCTCTAAATTAATTGAGAATGGTAAAAATATTATAAATCCTGAAGATATTGCAGAGACGTTTAAAGGTTTCTATGGAAAACTATATAACCTAAAATTAAACCCACCATCAAAAGCTCTGGAAAGATACTTTTCAAATATAAAGCTGCCAAAAATTTCGCTGGAACAAAGAAATGAACTAAATAAGACCTTCACCACGATAGAAGTAGAACGGGTAATAAATAAGCTGGTAAACAAAAAAGCCCCAGGGCCAGATGGATATTCCAACCAGTTCTATAAAACCTTTAAAACACAGATCATCCCTGTTCTAACAGATACATTCAATGAAATCTCTATAAAAGGACATGCATCGACGGATTTCTTAAGAGCGCATATTAGCCCAATTTTAAAGCCAGATAAACCCACAACAGATATCGTCAACTATCGTCCAATATCGCTTATAAACGTAGACGTTAAACTTTATTCGGCTATATTGGCGGATAGGTTACAAAGGGTGCTTCCATCTATTATCAATATAGACCAGATAGGTTTCGTGAAAGGGAGACACTCAAGTAACAATACCCGGAGAATATTAGAGATACTAGATTGGGCAAAGTCAACGGACACGCCCCTGCTAACCCTGTCGGTTGATGCTGAGAAAGCCTTCGACAGGGTTGGCTGGGACTTTTTAAAGAGAACTATGACGCACTTCGGTTTTGAAGGCTGGTTTATGGGAGCAATGGGAGCACTCTATTCGAATCCATCGGCTAGAATAGTGGGAAGAGACATTCGATCAGAATGGTTTAAGATACAAAATGGAACCCGACAGTGCTGTCCGCTCTCCCCTTTATTATATGTTTTATCCATTGAACCTCTAGCCTGCAAAATAAGACAAAACCCATTAATAAAAGGAGTACGTATTCCCAAGGACGATTTAAAAATATGTCTATATGCAGACGACATACTATTGACCATCACTGAACCCAAAATATCCTTACCCACACTAATGCTAGAGTTCGAACAGTATAGTGAAGCGTCGAACTATAAACTAAATATAAGCAAAACAATGTCTTTAGCAGTAAATATAAAAGAGGACGAGCTACAAAATTTAAGACAGACATATGCGTTCAATTGGGTAGTTAAAGAAATCTCATATCTGGGCATTTGGCTGACAGCCGATGTGTCCCACATAATGGAAAATAATTTTTTAAAAATGCTGAAAGAAACAAACAAACTTTTAAAAGACTGGAGATCAATTGAGATATCATGGTGGGGAAGGATCAATACAATCAAAGCTTATATTGTTCCAAAATGGATATACCTATTTCGCATGATCCCCCTCAAAATACCAGTGTACTGGCTGAACATGATACAAAGCAGCTTTACAAACTTTATCTGGAGAGGTAAAAAACCCAGAATAAAAGCTACTATGCTAGCCAAAAAAGCCCAGTCTGGGGGGATGAGCTATCCCTTGATATCTCAAACATATCAAGCAATTATGACGACACACGCTTCCAATCTACAAATTGTAGATGTCAAGGACCAGGCGTGGTACAAACTAGAAACACATAGGGAGGGGATAAATAATCTAGAAATACTGCTATGGAACAATATCGGAAAAAATAAAAATTTTCCAAATCTAAGATCCACGATTCTCTCTCAGACACTGAGCGAATGGTATAGACTAAAAAGAAAGCTGGGGTTTAACAACAAGATACCAGATACTGTATCCCTTAAAACACTAGAACTCATAATGCCAGATATGAACTTGATAAACTGGCATAAAAATAAAAATATTCAAATTAAAGACCTATATGTAGATAAGCATCTAAAAGAGTATGTGGAAATATCTGACATGCTATCTCTACCTCCTAGAGAATTATTTAATTATTTTCGAGTTAAAAGCTTTTTGAAAGAATATGTATTAATTATAGAAGGCGATACGGGTACTCTGATTGAGAAGGTCCTCTCAATCGAATCTGCTAAAAACAAATACCATCCAACAATGGAATTACTAAAAGATATAGATGGACCAGATATTCCTACAGCTTTTAAAAAATGGGAAAGAGATTTGGGTATAGAGATTCAATTTAAACAATGGTGTCACGCGTATTCAAGAGTAAAAAAAATCATACACTGTTTAAATATATTAGAAAATTTCATCAAAGTAAGCCATAGATGGTATATGGTCCCAAGTAGACTCAATAAAATGTCCCAGAGTAATCCCCCCAATTGCTGGAGATGCTTCCACACGGATGGCTCTATGATGCACATCTGGTGGAACTGTCCCAGATTAAGATCCCTGTGGGACCTCTCATTCAAACTAATATGCAAGGTGGGAGACACTTGCCTGAGTAATAAACCTGAAATAGCATTATTACATTTGTATGGAACGAAATTAGACAAAAAAGTAGAGATTATGGTAATTCATAGCCTTTTGGCAACTAAATTATTGATTGCTAGAGCGTGGAAACAAACATTAATACCAAACATGCAACAATTGAAAAACCAAATAATTTCACAAATGGAGATGGAAATGGGTGGGATCTCACCAAACTTGCATTTTAAAAATAAAACTAAGGACCTCTATCTGAGTCTTATCACGGATATTAAAAGAGCCATAGTTAATTAAAAAAGTGAAAGAGAGGAAAATTTGAGAGAAAGATAAAGGAGGCGGGATGATGTGCCCGTAAAGAGTGAACCTGAGCGTATAAACTACCTTTTTTCTATATGTATGTATGAGACATATGAGGAAACCCAAATCCCACATGAATGCATGGTATGAATGTTATAGATGTAAGAGTAATAGTGAGAGTGTAAGTGCAAGAGCAGGAGGGGATACAAAGACCCAATAAGAAGATTACAAGGCTGAGGCATTCTAGAGTCTATCAGCGTAATAAAGGATAATAATTTCTGAACATCTATTGTTGAATAAACGTAACTATCTGATAGACTTAGCTTAGCCTGGAAAATTATGGTAATACTGTATGGGGATATAGGGCCTAATAACTATTGGCTAAAAACGTTAAACCTCAGTAAAGATGTATGAGACGTATTCCACAACAACTGCTGTTTTGTCTGTTTGTAAATGGTTCCATGGATGAACCTATACATGTCTATTTGTATTTATTGTATTAAAAAAAAAAAATCATTTTCAATAAAAATTAAATTAAAAAAAAAAAAACAATATTGCAGCGGGGCAGAGCATTGTGTGAGGTGGGGCGGAGCTTAGCGTGTGACTGGGTGGGTCATACTGTGCGGCAGGGGCGGGGCTAAATGAGACTGGTAACTGCAGCATGGGAAGCAGGAGTCCCTGCTTCCCCAACAACCAGTCTCCAGGAGCTCCAAGGGATGTGGAGGTAAGAAGGTCAGTGTGTGTGTGAGTGTGTGACTATCTGCGTGTGTATGTGACTGTCTGCTTGTGTGTGTGCCTGTCTGCATGTATGTGTGTGTGTGTGAGTGTGTGACTGTCTGTGTGTGTGTATTTGTGAGTGTGTGACGGACTGCATGTGTTAGTGTGTGACTGTCTGCCTGTCTGTGTGTGTGTGTGTGTGTGGATGTCTGTGTGTGTGTGTGCCTGTCTGCCTGTATGTGTGTGTGTGTGTGTGTGTGTGTGACTGTCTGTGTGTATGTGTGAGTGTGTGACTATCTGCATGTGTTAGTGTGTGTCTGTCTGCCTGCGCGCGTGTTTGTGTGTGTGTGTGACTGTCTGCCTGTGTTGTGTGGCTGTCTGCCTGTGTGTGTGTGTATGTGACTGTCTGCCTGTGTGTGTGAGTGTGTGACTGTATGCTTGTGTGTGGCTGCCTGCCTGTGTGTGACTGTCTGGCTGTCTGCCTGTGTGTGTGCGCCTGCTAGTGAGTTTGTGTGTGTGTGTGTGTGCCTGCTAGTGAGTGAGCTTGTATGTGTGTCAGTGAGCTTGTCTGTAGGGATCATGTGTGTGTATTATTGAGCTTGTCTGTAGGGAGCATGGGTGTGTCTGAGCCTGTCTGTGGTGAGCATGTGTGTGCCGTGAGTTTGTCTGTAGGAAGCATGTGTTTGATCGTGAGCTTGTCTGTAGTGACCATATGTGTGTCAGTGAGCTTGTCTATAGTGAATATGTGTGTTAGTGAGCTCTTCTGTAGGTAGCATGTGTTTGTCAATAGGCTTGTCTGTATGGAGAGTGTTTGCGCATCAGTGAGCTTGTCTGTAGTGAGTATGTGTGTGTCAGTGAGCTTGTCTGTAGTAAGCTTATGTGTGTATCAGAGTTTGTCTGTACTAAATTTGTGTGTGTACCAGTAACCTTGTCTGTGTGTGTCATTGAGATTGTCTGTCAATGAGCCTATTTGTTTGCATCAGTAAGATTGTCTGTGTCTGCATGTGAGTATGCTTTACTGTATAGTTTAATTAGAAAAAGAAATATACCAATAATATATACATGTATTATTGGTATATTTATTTTTCTAATTCAAAATATTAGTCCTTTCAGTTTAACACACACTACATATATAACACACACTACATAGCACAATGACTTATGGGGCTGGCATTGATTTGTTTTTCCAGGGCTGCTCCGTATCCCCAGTGCGGCCATGGCTGTGTCCTCATAGTAACCCATACATAGAGCATATAGTTGATAGTTATACTGAGGCTGTGTCCTCACAGTAACCCATACATATACTCAACACACACACACTGAGATGGAGTCTTCAGACCAATTCATACATAGAGCATATAGTGGAAACATACTGATGCTGTACCACAAACCAGTTCATGTACAGATACTGTGGCCCAGTGATCTCATATGCGGTATATTTTCTTCCACTCTCTGAAAAAGCATGCTATTTGCTATAATGCACAGATAACAGCAATAAATGCCACATGCCTTGATAGAAACCAGTGTCTTTGTGGACTTAGAGTTAGATTTTAAAACCTAACTCTAAGTAGGACCCACCAATAATGGGGTACTTTGAAAGTAGTGGTGGGCTTAACAACATATGGCCATATGGTGGAGCCAAATCCCCATATTTATCCTTAGTTAGGCATTTTAGTAGCCTTCTTTGTTTCTTATATTTTCTTGTTGTCTGAGTGCGCCGCAACTATTTATTCTTTCATTCATGAAGTTTTGGTCACAGCGGCAGCACCTTTCATACAAAATTCAGGTCTCGGGAGTGCCCCCTATCCTTTCTCTGTTTATATTATATTTGGAATCCAGACCAGATTCCTTAGTGGTTAAGCACCCCGCCCAGGCCCCCCCAGCTTCAGAGTCTCCTTTAGAGGTGGCCACAGGTGTGTATATATAGGACGAGTTTATCAATAGTCAAGTCACTTTTATTATTTTTTTCCAGCTAGCACAGTCATCTGCATTAGTGAGTATACTCATTTTAACACTGTTTTTAATTGCTTTCATCACTTATGTTTGTATACTCACTATGCTCTTACTAGTATTTAATTTAACACTTTTATTTGTAACACTATTACTATTTATTTGCCCCCCCACATTTTAGTGTAGGACCCACCAATAATGGGGTACTTTGAAAGTAGTGGTGGGCTTAACAACATATGGCCATATGATGGAACCAAATCCCCATATTTATACTTAGTTAGGCATTTTAGTAGCCTTCTTTGTTTCTTATATTTTTTTGTAGTCTGAGTGCGCCGCAACTATTTATTCTTTCATACATGAGGTTTTAAAACCTGTCATATACATGTGTGTACTTTACTCAGTCATCCAGGAAAGTTTTCTATTACCTTGGATATTTCTCTGTCTTCAGGACTGTGGAATTCCAGCAGACATTATACAGCCAGGATATCCATTATCAGCACTCTTTTGCACAATGCCTCCATGTATTATCAGCACGCTTTTGCACAATGCATCCTTGCATGTATAAACTTACCTAACATAAACTTACCTAACCTTACCTAAATGCTCACCACACAAACCTCCAAAATGTGACCTATTTGTTAGAAGGAAGCCTAATGTAAGCAGCTGGGAGGGACTAAAAATAACAGCGACCCAAAACTAGCCAATACTAGTTTTAATCTAAATTGCTAATGCACTTACCTAAACAGCTGCAGGCATGTGTTTCAGCAGCAAAATTGGGTTTGAACAACTGACAGCCTAAACTGTTTAAACTAGAGGATTCAATCTGTACCCCAAATGCCATGCGTCATCACCAGTGGGAGAAGGTTTAAACCAAACCCCAGACAAGGTGGAATACATAGAGGCATACCCTTTTGGAAGTGCAGTTTACTGGGTGTTCATTTCAAGGATAAAGACTTGGACTTGGCTGGGCCTCGTGTATGCAGTGGACTGCTGTCATCACCTCAGTGAGAGAGATGGGCCAGACTCCTGGTTGCTGAAGGAGGTACCCAGGTTGTCAACTCTTACAGATGTGCTGTTTGCTGGCCTGGCTTCATGTAGGCATTAGATCACATTCATCCCCTGAGGGGTTACCCAGGCTGGCAACTCAGAGATATGCTGTTGCTGGTTCTTCAGGAATAAGAGGCTGAACCCTGGCATGCAGTGGATCATTTTCATCCCCTGAGGGAGAGGTTGGTTCCGACCCCCGGTCACCCAGGGTAGCCACTTTTACAATAGTGCATTGCTGGGTCTTCAGGGCTTAGACGCTGAACCCTGGCAGAGCTACACAATTATTGCCTGGTGAGCATAAAATAAAAATCTAGGTCTGCATAAGCAGACTCCTTCCAAACTGCTGTGAAGGACAGGAAAAAAAGACTGCCCGATGGGAAGGGGGAGAATCTATTTATACCAGTTTCAGAGTTCTATTTCCTGTCCTTGCTGCTGTGAGGGGAGGAGCTAACCCATGAGTAAATGCTGCCGTGATTGATCAGGAAATATCTTTACTTCTATCCATTGTTTTTTGTTCCCCTTTGCTTTTCCCCTTCTTTAGTTCACTGAGTGGTTAGGAGGGTGAAACATTTGGGGCTTTCTTCTTGTTATCTAATATATATCTTGTTATCTAATATGTATATTCTAAGACTTCTGCTACAAGATTTCGCCTTCTTTCATTTATCTCACGGCCACCTCCATTTACCACTCACGTTTTTTTAGTCAATACTTTTCACCTTTTTTTTTCTTTATATGCAGATATTCCCAAATTTCTTTTTTTATTTTTTATTTACACAGTTAGATTTGTCTCGTAGGTGGGTATGTATGCCCAATCCTTTAGGGTTGCAGATTTAGGGACTACGGTCTGCTAATTTTTTGTTTGCTCACCCACAAAATTACTTTTTACTTATGATTTAGACTTGCTCGCAGGTGCCAGAATCTACAGTTTGAGGGTGATGCAAAAATAATTTTGCCAGCAAGTAGAAAATTTATAATTTGGGCCTGTTAGGGGAAAGATGAATCCATCCCTTAATGTCTGCTGGCATTATTTTAGGGGGGGCAAATATAAAGGGACACCCTAAGCATTAAAACTGATATATATTAAAGGGACACTCCACACACATAATTTGTGACAGTTTTTAAAATTATTCAGTAGAAATCAGCACTATTATTTTGAGGGGCAGGAACACCGGGCTTCATCCAGTGGTTTTTCTTACTCCACTGTTGGAAGAAGCAGGTGCACTGATGTACTGTGAAATGTTAAAATATTAAGTTCTAGGGGCAAAGATTGCATGCACCTAATGCTCCATGCTTCTCTGTGTGAATGCTTCTCTGTGTGATGCATTTGATTGGGTGAAGATAATAAGTCATGATTATCTCACACAAGGCAGAGCAGACCCTGTGTGGACTGTCCTGGATTAGAGATACATTTATTTGTTTTTGTTTTGTAATTTGCTTATAAAAAGGAGTTGTGGCTCAATAATCTTAACAGAGCAAGGAACACACTTAAATTAAAAATAAATGTTTATTTTTAGCATTGAAGTGTTCCTTTAAGGACATTGATTTGTCAGTCATTAGTGGTGAGCAGTGGTATCTAATGTCAGATATAGCTGTTGCAGAAATTATAATCAAGGATGCACTCTATGATCATGCAAATTGTATACTGTATTAGTCTTTGCAATGGAAGAGAGTGATTGTTAGCTGCTGCAATTATGCACAGCCTGATATATGTATCAGCTCACTAGACCTAGCATCCCTTTAACACTGCGCTCATGGCCAACTTGAATCAAGGCTCTTTTAAATCAAGCATTCTAATCATCATTCATGCAGTATAATTCTCCCACGCTTCTGAGTCACTGTGGCAAGCCTGTTTAATTTGTACCTGTAAAGATTGATATGATAGAACATCACATTGGCAGCCGTTTTCAACTTGTATTTTTTTTTTTTTTTTTTTAAAGAGAAATAATTTTCTGTTTAATATAGAACACTTACATTAAAGGGTAGTATGCCTTAAAGGGATACTCCAAGTACCATGACAACTTTTGCTCCTCTCATAGGATATGCCCATTTGTCCATGTCCCAGTTACTTAAAACGTCAGTGATTGCAGAAATCTCTGTAGCTGTCAATTTACATCCCTTTCTCCAGTGTATCACAGTGGGGGACTGTTCAGACATTCATCTGGAATTTAATATCCACCCTTGTAAGTTGGCCTGCTTTATTTGGATCACAAATAGGGTCCTGACCCTATAGTGTTAAAACCACTATCTAGCCTATATGACCCTCCCCTGGCCCCTCTAAATAAAGCAAAATCTTACCTTTATTGCAGTCTGCTGCTGATGGCACTGCCTCTGATCTGCCTGCTTGGCTGACATAATCTGAAGTGGTATTCTGTGCCAATCACAATGCTTTCTTACAGGAAAGCATAGGATTGGCTAGGAGGCAGATCAGGGGCAGAGCCAGCATTAGCCAAACAGAGCCCTGGTCAATCAGCATTTCCTCACAGAGATGCCTTGAATCAATGCATCTTTATGAGGAAAGTTCAGTATTTCCATGCTCATTGTGGAGACACTGAATGTCAGGCTGTAACGTAATTTTACATTCTGGAGATTGTATTATGATCCATTCATAATATATCAGACTATCTGACCAGAGGAGGAGGTTAGTGCAAATGGGGGATATTTGCGAGCATAATAATAACATTTAGCAACCTATTATTGTTGTCGCCTAATTTGCAAGCAAGCCAATTTTCAAGCAACTTTACAAAAATTTGAGTAGGATTAATGGAACAAGCACTATAACCACTAAACTATAGAGATTACGGCCCTGCCACCTCCTATTTTCCATGTAAGTAGTAAACCATTTGCAAATGGATTTGAAACTTTACCTGGGGTCTGCTAGGTGCCAGTCCCCTCCTCGGCATCCGGGTGCTCCCTTCTCTGAGGTAGCCCATAAGTGCAGAACTTAACTCACTGTCCGGCTCTCTCTGCCAATAGGCTGCACCCTGCCTAGCTGAGGAAAGGGAACATAAGTGAACAGCAGCAGTATCTTACGGCGAAGGAAGTTTCTAATGCACAGCAGATATTGTCAAACTGTTAGAAAATGGTTTAACTACTTAGATTCTGAGGCCCCAGAGCACCCCTGGCATAGTAGCCTCTTCAGGTTGTAAAGATCTGTAGAAAGTCGACTGCTCAAAATAGCATAGTTAGAGTCTGCATAACCATAATTATGGGAGCTTGAGTCCAGAATTAGTGTTTGGCACATACAGCAGAAAAAACAAGTGTCTAATTTCACAACTCTTTAAAGAGATATTCTAGGGCCGGAAAACAAAGCTGTATTCCCGGGAATATCGCTCCCCCCACACTCGCGCGTCCCCCTCCCGAGTGAATCAATTGTTAAAAACCCTTTATTTACTTACCTGATCCCAACGCCGATGGTCCTCGGCACTGGGTCACGGCTCCTCCGACGTACCGCTACGAGCCGGCGCTACTGCACATGTGTGGCAAATGCAGCGCAAGCATCAGACCTCCACATAGAAAAGCACAGATTCAGAGTGTGAGGATGTCCAGCGATTAACATAGGGGCTGATGGAGCTGCAGCTCCAGGCTATGGTATGTTTGTCTTATAGCCATCTCAGAAAATAAAATTGCCACACAAAAGTATATATTTATATAAAGTAGACATCAAAGGCTATTTACCTAAGGTTAGTTTGACACTTTTTACGTAGCCATTTCATCACCAATCTCTGCTAAATATTGGAGTAAAATTGTGTTTTTCTTTATTTTGGCATATACACGTATAACAAGGTTTTTGTAATGTGTATTTCGTAAAGCTGGTGTGTGCTATTCCTGCACAGAACCCCATATTGTGTTCAGCTAACGATACCCCCACTGTATGCCTCTGGCACTTTTCTGTAAAGCTACAGTGCCATATAAGAGACAATGCTATTTCAGTTTCTATAGTTAGAATTTTCGTAGATGGATTTGACAGGCCTATGTATCATTTTAGGGTATTATAGTAGTGTTACTGTTCAAATAACCCCACAAAGGGCTTTCATTTGATAAAGAAGCCACCCAGGGTATCTTATATGGTGTATATTGTGCCTTAACTTGTCACCATTTTTTTCGCCAATTTATGTCTGTGATGAGGGGGGAAAACATGGCATTTTTACATATATGTTACATTTTTGCTGAGTATTTCTTACACTTAATATGTACCACTGTCATAAAAATCCCAAATAATACTCAGTTGCATCTTCTGAGTAAAACAATATGCCCCATGTATGACCTAGACACTATTTTGTGAAGTTACAGTGCTGTAAAAGAGACGTGACAAGTTCAGGTTTTTAAGTGTGAATTTTCATGGAGGGTTTTGATGCGTTCGTGTCCCACTTTGGAGCACTTGAGCAGGCTACATATTACAACTACAACATAAAGGCATACCATTTCTTAAAGAAGACATCCCAGGGTATTTCAAAAGGCATATTTTGAACCTTAGTGTGGGATCATTTTTGCGCTAGCTTGTACCAAGTGTAGTGGTAATAAGCATTTTTTCTGCCTTTTTGACACACAAAGTGAGTTTGCACAGTGTATTTTGCAAACCTTATGTGAACTACAACTGCATAATACTTCATATGTTTCTCAGCTATGTTGTCTGGGTACAGCAATACCCCCATAAGTACCTTTCCTAGGTGTATGTGGACATGGAAGGGGCACATTTGAGACACAGTCATTCCAGTTTTTTTCAAGCTTTGAATTTTTACGCTGTGTCCATGTCCCATTTTAGCAGGTTATATAATCCAACTACCCCATAAAAGGCATACCATTTCTTAACCCCTTAAGGACACATGACATGTGTGACATGTCATGATTCCCTTTTATTCCAAAAGTTTGGTCCTTAAGGGGTTAACGAAGACATCCCAGGGTATTTCAAAAGGCATATTTTGAACCTTAGCGTGGGATCATTTTTCTGCTAGCTTGTACCAAGTTTAGTGGTAATAAGTGTTTTTTCGGCCTTTTTGACACACAAAGTGAGTTTGCACAGTATACTTTGCAAACCTTATGTGAACTATGACTGTATAATACTACATATGTTGCTCAGCTATGTCATCTGAGTACAGCAATACCCCGTATGTACCTTATCCAGGTATATGTAGATGTTGAAGGGGCACATTTGAGACACAGCCATTCAGTTTTTTTCTAACTTTGAAGTTTTACGCTGTGTCCATGTTCCATTTTGGAGTAGTTTAAATGGTTGGTTATTTAAATTTCCCCACAAACACATACTATTTATTAAAGAATACACCCTGAGGTAATTCAAAAGGCATATTTTGAACCTTAGCGTTGGATCATTTTTTCTCTAGTTTGTTCCAGGTGTGGTGGTAATGAGCATTTCAAAATGTATTTTTTTTATACTTTTTAAAACTTTTTTTTACTTTTTAAAACTAGTTTTTAAACTTTTTTTGCTTATTAATTTTTTTAAACATTCCTAAACTTTCTAAAACCTTTTTTTTTTTTTTTACAGATTTTACATTTCTATAAGCTTTTTTTACCGTTAACCCCTAACTAGCAGTAAGCAGCACTAGCAGCACTAACCGTAGCTAGCAAAATATATCATTTTAAAATATTTAAATTAATTAATTAAATAAATTGAACCCCTGAGGGTTAAAAAAAAAAAAGTTAACCCTAAGGGGTTAAAAAAAAATTCAGATCACAGTACAATACTGTGATCTGTATTTTTATCACTGCAGGTAGTGATCAACTGGCAGGGAAGGGGGTTAATTTTTATTAGGACTAGTTGAAGGAGGGTGGGATTTTTTTTAACTTTTAAAAAAACATTTATTAAAACATTTTTTTAACTTTTTAAAACTTTTTTAAAAACTTTTTTTTAACGTTTGAAACTTTTTTTAACGTTAACCCCTAGCTAGCCTAACACCAAATTCCCCAGCCTGTCAGAGCGATCACTGCTCCTGGTCTGCCTGTAATACAGAGGCAGACAGGAGGAGCGTTAACCCCGTTATCTGTTTCCCCGCCATGACAGACCAGGTCCGTCATTCAGCGGGAAGGGGTTAAGGACTGGGGTTAAGGACTGAGCCAAATGCAATTGACCACGTTGTGATCAAAACAAAACGTAAACAAAATTTGACTATATGTCTGTTCAACCGTAATTCACTTCTTTCATATTAACTGCACCCACACTTATTATACATCATTTTATTCAGGGAACACAGGGATTTCATTTATCAGATATTTAGCGATGAAACTATTTAATATGAATAAAATATAAAAAAAAAAATGGAGAAAATAAGAAATTTAAATCTAGACTAAGTAGATCATAGCCCAGGAAAATAAATCGTAGTATCATCTGATGCACTAATATGAGATTTACTTAATTCTAGAACTTGTTTGTGTGTCTAAGGATGGAGGTTATTTACTTATAAGGTTGAGAGATACTACTATTTATTTTCCTGGGGCTATGACCTACTTAGTCTAGATTTACCTTAATAAAGGGGGGTGGCTGCCTCAAAGCAGCTGTACTCTAGGATAGATAGGTCTGGATAACTTAGTTTTGCTCCAGCTTCATGTATTATTTATAGGAATATATACCTACACCCTAGTTGTGTTATTACTTCCCCCCTTCCTTCCCCGATACTTCCTTTGTGCTCTGTCTCTGTGCTGTTGGGAATTACCCATTAGGACTATATCACTTTATTTATGTTTAAGCATTTTGTTTTACCCTTGCATCTAACATTGAGTTTAGATAAATGCTCTATATGAAGTAATATGTAAACCAATCAATTGTGGCATCCTAAGGATTATACTTTACCCATTCTATCTGACTGCTCACTCAATGGTCTATACCCCTTTAAGTAATGGCTATCTCCCAGTCATTTCACTGACAAACAGAACCCTCAGATCTCATGGTTGGGGCGCCAAATACCAGTGGGCACCTTCCAATGTGGAAGGTGTGTAGCGTGCAAATTCATTCTAAGGGACTCCAAGAAAGTCTGGGATAGTGAGGGAAAGCAATCTTTTCAGATCGCACATTTTTTCAATTGCAACTCGGCAGGGGTGGTGTACCTCCTCACGTGCAGCTGCAAGTTGATGTACGTGGGAAAGACATTCAGGCCCTTTAAGGAACGCATAAAAGAACATGCGAGATGTACCAAAAATCGCGTTGAGACTTCTATCTTGAGACATCTCAAGGAACATCATGACGGTTCATCAAAGAATATACGGTTTTGTGGTCTAGAGTTAGTTAAACGCGAGTTCAGACGGGGCGACTTTGACAAAATTCTGCGCCAAAGGGAGTGCAGATGGATCTATAAGCTCAATACCCTGTATCCTAAAGGCCTGAACGAAGGTTTTTCCTTCTCCCCTTTTATTTGAAATATTATATGGGTAGGCTGTGACCAAATACCCAACTATGGTAAGCATCCATACTCTCTTCTCTAGTGCTTTCGGTACTGTACACTAGATTTTTCCTCTACAAGTGTTAGGTGTCCCTCTTTATTAATCTGGTCACACCTAACCCTCTTCTTGTCTTTCATCATTATTTAAGGCCACAATGGTTTAGGTGTTTACATATAATGTGATGTTATGAAGTACTCACAGAATACATAGGGGGTACACATTCCTATATATTATTTGTTCTACTTATTATTATTTTTTTCTGTTCTTTTTAATTTGAGTTAGCCTTTTGTATTTATTTGCATTTCTTTTCTTTTTCACATTTTCATTTACCTTCATTAGTTTTTTGAATTTGTTTATTTTCATTTTATTTAGGAGTATTTCTGTCTAATTTGAATTCACCTGTGTGCTGACTATCTATTTGGGAATGGAATGAATCCCCTGCCCGCTGCCTTTAGCCCCTATATGAATATATAGTTCAGGTTTCCCTATTGACTTTAGTAGTAGGGCTGCCTCACTGGAGTACCATAACCCCACAGTCAAAGTGTGCTAATGTTGGATTTATATACACTATCTCCACTATACTCTTCGTTAACATTTGGATATTTACAGATATCTTTTAGCTGCTACATCTTTACGTAATAATTAGCAACTTTGTGCTCTGGGGGCTGTATATGACACTGCCGACTTGTGGCTAAGACCGTTGTCCCCAACATTAGATGGCATACATATCCATTGATATGGTTTATGGGGTATGCACGGTGCCATATGAGGTTACACATATACATCTATTATAACATCTCTTTCAGAGATGATCGTATGCTCTGTCCCCTCCGTGTCTCCCAGTAAACGATTGGGAGTTGAAGTGATGACGTCTCCTGGAGGGGCGGGCTTATGCAGCAGTTTGAAGTAGACACTGAGTTCGTCACCCACGTGGGGCGGCTCGCGTCTATGTTCCCTCCTCCTCCCTCCCTCTCCCTCCCCTCCCCATTCCTGATTGGACCCTGGGTGATTTTGGGAGGTAGAACTGTGACGCGCCCATTTGGGCGGAGCCGATTATAACGATTGGCGGGCGGGACCCCAGAGGCGGGCTGTTTCACCTTTTTAAACACGGACAGGTAGGCAGATCTCCTCTAGCTCTTGACAAAGGCGTATCTACACGCCGACGCATTCCTGTTTTATTTTATTTTGTTTTGTTTCGTTTATTTTTTTGTTTATTTCCATTTTCTTTTTTTGGCTCTAGAATACTTGCAGTTTGCTTTATGACCACCTAGGAGTGCTTTGCGCGAGTGGGGTGCAGTGACAGGGATAGCCTTGAGGCTGCCTTGAAGCAGCAGGTAGTGTCTGGTCCCCTGGCTTTAAGGGAGACAGTCAGTTAGCTCAGGGCTACTCAGGGTGTGGGTTGGGCGTCATCTTAAGGTCCGCTTGGCAGTAAGCTATACTTCTATGCTCTGTGGGGCATGCATGCACTTCTTGAACTGGCCACTTGGATTCACTGCTCTTTCCTTCACACCAGCGCTGTAGCCTGTGTTAGTAACTATTCTACTCCCTCCAGGGGTACATCACCTACCAAGGCTTACTATATATCCCTATCCACTATAGCCCTCAGCCCTTCTTGCCAGGTTCCTGATAATACTACTAAGTTTGACATATTTGTGTGCATTATTATAGGGACCTTTTTCCTACTGGTCTCTAGGCTCTAGCACTTATCTACTGCATTCGTTCTAGTTGGCATCTGTGAGCACTTATCTCACTTACTTATATACCTCATTAGGGGAATTCTCTCCTGGCTACCGGGGGAGCCAGTTTTAAATGTCACTACTATTTGTGTTCTATTAAAGGTTCCAATACCCATGTCTTTTCCCTATTTTTCACTTTTTGTTTTATGTTTGTGTTCTCCCTCTTTCCTTGAAAGTACCATTACTTAAAGGGGTATAGACCATTGAGTGAGCAGTCCCCCACCTTCATATATTTTTATGTTTGGTGGCCGTCCTGCTCATTCTTTTCTTTCTTTTTCCATTGATAAAATTTATTTCAGTTGCTCTTTTTCTATCTCTACCAGCTGTGCAACTAATTATAGCCACACTAGGACTATTTCACGTTGATTTATGTTTAGGTATTTTTTTTTCTTGGATGTTGAGTTTATTTTTTTACATTTTTTTGCATAAAGTCATGGTACAGATATCACTGTTTTGTATACATAGAATATTGAGAAGTAACAATTATCTGTATGCGTCAAATACATAGAAAACAAGAATTTGTTGCTAACAATTGTCTGTATGGTTTGTGAATCAAGATGTGTTTAAGTAAATACAAAAACAACGAACAAAGATAACCCTGGTAGAATGGTATGGAGTGTATGTTGGAAATTTTCCCCTTCGGTTAGCTTGCCCATGCTATTGCGTGTGGGATCCCCACTCATGGAGAATGCTGAAGGTACGTGCACCACCAAGACCAGATAGATGTGTAAGAGTGGTATCTGTCTGAGAGGGAGTAGCAAATTTCCTCCATACTCCTAGTGGTTTCCACTCTTTGGATCCAATCTCTTATGGGCGGTGGGTTTGATTTTTTCCAGTATATAGGGATCAATTGGTTTGCCGCTGTAACCAAATGTAAGGGTAGTTGAGTTTTTTCTTAGGGAAAGTTTGATGGTGGGAGAAGGAAGATGAAAGAATCTGGGGTTGGGGTCAGTTTTTCCCCCAGTATCGTCTGTATGAGGCTAGAAATGTGCCTCCAGTAGGTTTGTATTTCTGGGCAGGACCACCAGATGTGTGATGCTATGCCTGAGGGGTGATGGCATCTCCAACATTGATCAGAGGATTGGGGGAATATGGCTCTTAGTCTCGCTGGTGTATAATACCATCTAACTATTCTTTTATAGTTACTCTCTTGGGTCTCTGTGTTTCTAGATGTTTTGTGAATATTTCTAAAGATTTTGCGCCACCTATCAGGTGGTATAGTGATATTGAGCTCCGATTCCCATGCAGAAGTGAAGGCCTGAGGGTGTTTGGGCTGTATGGAGAGAAGGATAGTGTACATGACAGATATAAGCTTCTTTTTTAATATGTGCCCCTTGCAATACTTTTCAAAGGGTGTTAGTTCTCGGAGTGCCCTCTGAGCCAAGTGTACTTTCTTTAAGAAGTGTACCATTTGAATGTATGAAAAAATTTGCATTGCTGTGATATCAGTCTCCGGTAACAATTTGTGTAAAGATTTGATTTCATTCCCTTCAATTACTGCCTCCACTGACAAGTATTGTGAGTTATGATATGCTAATATATTTTCCCATCTGCTCTAGGAGGGAACAGGGGGTTGTGAGTGATTGGATACAGAGGTGAGGGATAGGGGGATATGTCCTGATGTGAGCGTATGTGCGCCCATAGTCTGAGCGCGGGGGTGATGGTAGGATGTGTGCCATGGTGTAGTAGGAAATATCCTACCTTGTGCCACGGGATTGTGTAGATCGGGGTTCTGAAATAGGCGGTTTCCAGTTTCACCCATTGCTTATCTGAGTGTGGGTTGCACCATTCGTATACTCTTGTGAGCAGAGTTGCTTTGTGGTATAATTCCACATCAGGGAGGCCCAGCCCCCCCTCATCTTTTGGTCGTTTAAGAAGTGAAAAGGGTAATCAAGGTTTCTTATTGGCCCATATGTAGGTGGTGAATAACTTGTGGAGGGTATTGAAAAAGTGTTTGGGCAGGTAGATGGGTAGGACTTGCAGTAAATAAAGGAATGTTTATGTATTTTGTTTTTACTCCTGCGTCTAATATTGAGTTTACACAAATCTTCTATATGAAATAATACTTAACCCCTTAAGGACGGAGGGCAGTTCAGGACCGTCATCGGCATTTTTGCGTTGCCGACCGGTGACGGTCCTGAACCGTCCTAACCGTCCAATGTACTTACCCGATCGCCGTCGTTCCCCCGGCGGCGATCGGCGGTGCTCCCGGTGTGGGGAGACTGCCTGCAGCCCAGACAGTCTCCCCATGGCGGTTTAGGACCCCTGTGGCCATGTGATCGCCCAACAGGGCGACCACATGGTCACAATAGGTGTCCTAGTCTCTGCCTGCAGGGGGACTGTCTGTGCTGACAGGCAGTCTCCCTGCAACTGTAAAATCAGTGTAAAATCAAAAAAAAATGTAAAGTTATAGTTAATAAAAAAAAAAATATTATTATATATGTGTATATATATGATATATAGACATATATTATACCTATATAATATATGTCTATATATCATATATATAATGTCATGCTAAGTGTGTTTTTATATTAATATGTACATATATTAATATAAAAATACACTTATAATTAATTTACACACGTATATATATAATATATATAATATATATAATAACTATATATATTGTATATATATATTATTATAAAATACGAATAATAAATAATTTAAATTAAATTTAAAAAATTAAAAATAATAATAAAAATTAAAAAAATATATATATCTATACGAAATTTTATTCTAACTGTATTTTGATATTAATATATATATATTTATATCAAAATACACTTAGAATGAAATTGTATATATATCTATGTATATATAAATAAATAAAAAGAATGCGAACTATTCATATGTCCATATACAAAATTACATAAATAATTATATAAATATACACGTAGACTTCAAATATATAAATATGCATATATATTTAAATTCTACGTGCGTATTTATGTAATATTTTTACATAATTAAGTTATTTTATTGATTGCAATTTAAGGGACCTGCCTGCCAACCCAGGCCGAAAGTACAGAGAATTTAATTTGCTATCACTGTATTTTACCCTGTAACGTTCTACGACACCCTAAAACCTGTACATGGGGGGTACTGTTTTACTCGGGAGACTTCGCTGAACACAAATATTAGTGATTCAAAACAGTAAAACATATCACAGCGATGATATTGTCAGTGAAAGTGACTTTTTTTGCATTTTTCACACACAAACAGCACTTTTACTGATGATATAATTGTTGTGATACATTTTCCAGTTTTTAAACACTAATATTTGTGTTCAGCAAAGTCTCCTGAGTAGAACAGGACCCCCCATGTACAGGTTTTATAGCGTTTTTGAAAGTTACAGGGTCAAATATATGGGTCAAATATTTTTTGGTTGGTTACGTTGCCTTTGAGAGCGTATGGTAGCCCAGGAATGAGAATTACCCCCATGATGGCATACCATTTGCAAAAGAAGACAACCCAAGGTATTGCAAATGGGGTATGTCCAGTCTTTTTTAGTAACCACTTAGTCACAAACACTGGCCAAAATTAGCGTTCAATTTAGTTTTTTACTTTTTTCACACACAAACAAATATGAACGCTAACTTTGGCCAGTGTTTGCGACTAAGTGGCTACTAAAAAAGTCTGGACATACCCCATATTGAATACCATGGGTTGTCTACTTTTAAAAAAAATCTGTACATGTGGGGTGTTATTTAGCAATTTATGACAGATAATAGTGTTACAATGTCACTATTGATACATTTTAAAAATGTATAACATGCAAAAAAATAGCAAAAAGCATGTAAACACTGGGTATTTTTGAACTCAGGACAACATTTTGAATCTATTTAGCAGTTTTTTTCATTCGCTTTTGTAGATGAGTAAAAGATTTTTCACATAAAATTCAAAAACGTGTATTTTTTTAAATTTTTCATCATATTTTTTCATTTTTTTAAAATTAAATTACATGAGATTATATAAATAATGGTATGTAAAGAAAGCCCCTTTTGTCCTGAAAAAAACAATATATAATTTGTATGGGAACAGTAAATAAGAGAGCGGAAAATTACAGCTAAACACAAACACCACAAAAGTGTCAAAAAGATGCCTGGTCGCAAATGTACAACATCGCAAAAAAAGTCCAGTCCTTAAGGGGTTAACCCCTTCAGGACGGAGTCAATAGTGCAAGTTCTGATCAAAACAAATGTAAACAAAAACTGGAATTTGTCTGTTCACCCGTAGTTCCCCTCTTTCATATTATATGCACCCACACTTATTATATATCATTTTGTTCAGGAGAAACAGGGCTTTAATCTATCATTAACTATTCATATATGGAACATCATTTATTATGAATAAAAGTAAAAAAAATGTGAGAAAATAAGATTTTTTTTTAAATTTGCATTTCCGTCTGACATTTTAACTGTGAATGTCATAATACTGTTAGGTTTTACTGCAAAAAAAATGCACATATTTGTAATCAGCGATGTCTCACGAGTACAACAGTACCCCCCATTAACAGGTTTTATGTTGTTTTGGAAAGTTACAGGGTCAAATATAGAACATTACATTTTCAAATTGAAATTTGCCTGATTAGTAATGTTACCTTTGAGACGGTGTGGTAGCCCAGGAATGAGAATTACCCCCATAATGGCATACCATTTGAAAAAGTAGACAAGCCAAGGTATTGAAAGTGGGGTATGTTTAGTCTTTTTTAGTAGCCACTTAGTCACAAACACTGGCCAAAGTTTGCGTTCATATTTGTTTTTGTGTGAAAAAAGCAAAAAACGAATATTTGGCCAGTGTTTGTGACTAAGTGGCTACTAAGAAAGACTGGACATACCCCACTTGCAATACCTCGGGTTGTCTACTTTTGCAAATGGTATGCCATCATGGGGGTAATTCTCATTCCTGGGCTACCATACGCTCTCAAAGGCAACATAACCAATCTGGCAAATTTCAATGTGAAAAAAATGAAATGCAAGCCTTATATGTGACTCTCTAACTTTCCAAAACACCATAAAACCTGTACATGGGGGGTACTGTTATTCTCTGGAGACTTCACTAAACACAAATATTAGTGTTTTAAAACAGTAAAAGATATTACAACAATAATATAGACCATAAAAGTGCCGTTCGCTTGTAAAAAATGCAAAAAACGTCACTTTTACTTAAAATATCATCGTTGTAATACAATTTACCAGTTTGAAACACGAATATTTGAGTTCAGTGAAGTCTCCCGAGTAAAACAGTACCCCCTATGTACAGGTTTTATGGTGTCTTGGAGAGTTACAGGGTCAAATATAGTGCTTGCGAATTAAATTCGCTGCACTTTCTCCCTGTGTTGCCAGGCATGTCAATCAAATTTTAATTAATCAAATCACATAATTACGTTAAAAGATTATTTAAATATACATGTAGAATTTTAATATATATGCATTTATAGGTATTTAAATTCTACGTGTATACTAATGTAATCTTTTATGTAATTATATGTATTTATCTATATATATATATTTGCGGTTATTTGTATTTTATATATATATATAGATATATATAGAATGTCATTCTAAGTGTATTTTGTTACCGATATATATATATTAATAACAAAATACAGTTAGAATGAAATTACATATGCATATATAATTTATATTAAATTTTGTTTCAATATTTTATTTATTTATTTTATTATTTTATTTATTTATTATTTTAATTATACGTATTTATATATAATATATATATGTACATCTATTATATATATAATATATATACATATTATATATATGTAACGTCATTCTAAGTGTATTTTAATATTAATATATATATACTTATATTAAAATACACTTTGTATGACGTTACATATATATAATATGTATATATATTATATATATAATATATATACATATTATATATATGTAAAAATATATTTAATTTATTTTTACACTTGTATTTTATTTATTTTTTATACTTCCCACCAGCAGGGGGACTGTCTGATATTTCAAACAGTCCCCCTGCTGGCAGATCCACAGCCAGCTATAGGGGGCCATGTGATCGCTCTTTGAGAGCGATCACATGGCCCCCGGGGGCCTGATTTGCCGTGGGAGGGCTGCCTGGGCTGTGAGGCAGTCCTCCCGAAGCGGATCGCGGCGGAGGTAAGTACATCTTACCTCCTGGGGCTGCAAGCCGTTACGGCGTGCTATGCCGTCATAACGGCTTTAAAGCCCACTTAACCCGTGACGGCATAGCACGCCGTAACGGCGTTAAGGGGTTAAGCCAATAAATTGTGAACTACTAGCACCTAGTGCCTTCTTAGTGTTAAACATAACCCATTCAGCACCAGTATCGGTTTTGGAGTTATCTTCAGGACTTTTCCTGTATAAACCACAGTATCTACCTCAGTATTCTGGGGATTGATAGAATTTACTTCTGTTAATTAATTTTTTTTTTCTCTCTATCTCCTCCAGCTTTGCAACAAATTATAGCCACAGGATTTTATCCCCTTCAGCACTGCAGGAGGGGGGGGGGGGGGGGGGAGAGGGCGCGCGAGGCAGGAGGGGACCTATTAAAGTGCCAGGAAAGCAGCTTTGTTTTCTTGGCACTATAGGATCCCTTTAACCCCTTAAGGACACATGACATGTGTGACATGTCGTGATTCCCTTTTATTCCAGAAGTTTGGTCCTTAAGGGGTTAAAGTAAAATAATTTTACAGTATTTGCATAGCTCTCGTAATAAAGTTGCTGATCAATTATGTGCTGGAGTTGTATCTTTAAATAGCACTGATTAGTTAGTACTATTTCTCTGCATGATATACATTGTTGACCTTGAGGAAAAGTGATTAATCCGCCATCATCAAACAGATAACTGCTTCAGCTCGATTGATTTCACATAAGCCTAGCATTAAAGCAATCCATTTCAATTTGCATTCTCACAAAGTATTTTCCTTTCACACTTGTCTTCATACGTTTTCTACCATATTATCTTTGTGTCCTAAATTTAATATCATGATTTTATTAAAGGGGAGGAGAGATAAAAAACCCAAATGATAAAAACTATATGTTGCCAATCAGACATGTCAGGGGTGTCTCAAGGTTCTAGAAACATCTGGGGCTTGAGCCAGAGGAAAAGTCAAAGACCACTACACTAGGAGGGGCGTGGCCTGACAGCCGATGAGACCAGTCGTGCTTCACTAGAGCTCCGCTCCACCGGCACCATAAGCTAAAAAAAGCGACCTTTCTTCCGATAATTCCTTCTCCCCAGACACTGGATCATGGAGAAAAGACCATCTAAGAAGCAGGCAAAGAGGAATACGGAATCCGGGGGCTCCGTTCTGGACCTTCTTACTGCGCACCGGCATGGCAGGGCCTGCAGCCAAGATGGCGACCGGGGCTCCACGCATTCCTCCCCTAGCGCTGATGGAGCACCCTCATCCGCAGATCAACACACTATCCTCGCTAAGCTGGCTGAGGTGAAAACCTTCCTCGCGGGGGAAATCGCCAAGTCCACGGCCGTACTACAGGCCGACATATGCGCCCTGGGTGAGCGTACGGCCCAACTGGAAGACCGCATGGAGGCGACCGCCCAGGCCCACAACGGGGTGACTGACCGAGTTAATCGCCTATCTACCCATGTGGTTGACATGGACCTGGCTCTGGAGGACATGGCCAACCGCTCTAGGAGGAACAACCTCCGCTTGCGTGGTCTGCCTGAAGGCCCAGACGAAAACCTGCCTGAGCTCCTGCATTCGATCCTTAAGCCTCTCCTTCCAATATCCCGGAGGAACAATGGCATATCGAGAGGGCTCATAGAGCATTGAAATCGCAAAGGGCCGAGGCCAACACTCCGCGGGATGTTATAATAAACTTCCTCTATTTCAAGACGAAAGACGCCTTGCTGAAGAAAGGCAGAGATGGGCCTATCCGGCACGAAGGAGCCTTGATCTCTTTTTATCAAGATCTGGCCCCCTCGACGCTCCAGAGACGGAGGTACTGGAGACCCATCACCGGGGCTCTGCGAGGTGCAGGCCTGAAATATGCCTGGGGCTTCCCCTTTAAATTGATGGTCTTCCGCGACGGCAGAACTCACATCTTGACTCCGGGAGGTGATTCGAAGCGCCTGTTCCAGGGACTGGGAATAACACCACCCCCAGACCTACCAGACCTGGCGATGGGACCGGAGGAGCTACCTTACCTTCAGACAGAATGGCGTGGAGTGGGAACCAGGAACCAGCGCTAACTTTTTGGTGGTATCGTATGCCTCCTCGATTCTTCGTTCCCTTTTCTTTTCTATATCTGGGCTGGTCAATGTTCCTGCTGTTTATGGGGCGGGGGGTTCCGGCCCCGGGGCTTTTTCCACCGGGTTTGCCACTCCTGGGTTTTCTCCCCGCTCTGTTATTGTCCGCTTTGAAGGCCTCCCGCCTTTCAGATGTTTGCTGAGTGGGCCCCCCCTTTTTACGGGTTGCTGAAGCAGTGGACTTGTTTGGGTGGGGGTTCGGGTTCACAGGGCATGGCACGGACTTTTCCTTTTTCAATTTTTTATTCTCTTTTTGATCAGTTGTTCCCGGGGTTTCCTTTAGTGAACTGTACCCCCATTATCTGAAGTGTTTTTGGCCTCGAATTTCTGGCTTGGAGGCCCTCGAGACGATGCTCTTACCTCTGGGGCTGGGTGTCTGCCGCTTTGGTTGGGGTCTGCTGAGGGGATAGGCCTACGGAACTTTGGAGGCCCGGTGTTTTTTCTACAATATATAGACACTAGCATATCGTTGTCATACTTGTAATATATGTTTTTTCTTACCTGGGAATCGTAGGGCATGTCGCCCGTTTCCCCATGCATTGGTGGTTGTTTCCTTTGTTGCGCACAATAATATAAGATAGGGAAAAAAGGGGGAAAAAAAGGGAAAAAACGAAAACCGAAAAACACATATGTCACTATAACCAAAAAAAAGAAAAAAAAAAAAAAAAAAAGGGGGAAAAAACATTTATAATTAAAAAAGAGAAAAAAGAGAAAAAAGAAAAATGGAAAATTAAAATTAAAATAAACTGATGGAGAATGACGACAAGACGCAACTATACTGGCAAAATAGAGATGTTATCTGGCAAAAGTGATTAATACTACCCTAAGAATGCAACAACACGTTAGAAAAAACACATTACACTACGTATACTGTAGTTTCAGCTCCTTTAACTAATGGTCTTGTGGGGTTCCGTAGTAACGGACGAGGGGTGGGACAGGTTGTGGCTGCTCTAGTGGGGGGACTGGAAAGCCGGAGTCGTAGGGGTAATGGGTGGGAGAACCATGTATATTCCCAGATAGATAATGCTATTAATCTACTTCTGCAGGACAGTTCACACAGTTACGGCTGGGTTTATCAGAGGGATGCCTGTCATTTGTGGATTTTATGCTATCAGGTACCACTTAGTGCCTTTCTCAGGACTCGATCACTAACCCTTTTACGTAGTTTCACACGTATTTACTATGTGAACAGCGGGTGGGGCTTGCCACGTGTGCTTGGTTGCTCGGGGGGTCGCTTCCTGAGCGGTCGCTTGCCCCCGCTGGTCGGTCCGGAGATCCTTTATAGGGGCCGGGCGGTGGGGGCGACTGTCCGCCCGGGCGGGCGGCCCTCGCGGTTGTTGGGGGCTGGGTACACCATGGCAGAGCAACTGGGTGGGGGTGATGCTGGTTGTAGAGTATTTTTGTGTTTTCCTTAATTCCCTTTTATGTCTCCTGGGCTGTTTGATGGAGGATATGGACGTGGATAGGTTTCCCCTAAAGGGTGGACGTGGCAGTGGCTTGAGGACGGGGGTAGGCTTGAGGACTGCAATTACACCAGGCGGCAAGGTAGGCGGCTGACCCCAAAACCAATAATTTGCCTTTACAAGCTTCCCGGTTTTTCATAGTTCAAACTAGAATAATGTGCTAAAACATAAAACGAAAACAAGGGGTACAAATTTTAAAATGGAAATGCAAATAAGGAACTGCAATGAAAACGTGATAAAGTCCAAAAATAACAAAACACGTATAGGGGGATGGAGATAATGCGTAGAAACACCCATGACCCGCACAAGTTTTGTAATGGCCCAACGTTTAAACTTCAATGTATACTGTTGTAACACTTATGCATATGTTAATTGCACCGCTTAAAGCATACCATTGCAACCATTCTCTGTCAAACTATTGTTTTTCCTTTTGTTGAGGGTACCACGCAGAATGTTTGGGGAGCATTGTTCTAATGCAATATAGCACATGTTTTCTGTATTATGCTGTGCAATGTTTTAGGGTCTCCCCACGGGGAAGCGGAAGGGAGACGGGCTCGCCTGGAGGGTGGGTACCGAGACACGGAGGGGTAGAGGGGGTGGCCGTTCATAGATTTTTTTTTGGCCCGGAGGGGGCGGCAGGATGGCGCTGGGGTACTAGACCAGTGCTAAGATTAGCGGAAGGGGAGAAGGGAATACTTATAGACTGTTTACTACGATTGTATTACATGCAGATGAAGAGGTCCGCATAACTTGTAAGCGGTGCCTTCGGTGGTGGAGTTCGGGAACCCATTGTTCCTCCTAACGTTGATCGTGGCAGGGAAATGGGATGACGTTCCCCAAATTATTCTGGCATTTGATAAGACCAGAATCTCTGTGCATTGGACTGTGTCCGAATGCTGTCTTCTTTCTACACTTTCCTTTCTCTCTGTCCCTTCCTTTTACCCTGTTTTTTCTTCTCCGGGGGGGTGGCGGGGGTGGGGGGCTGTCGAGGGGTCTCTCACGGAGCCCAGGCCGGGCAGGCGCGAAGATGAGCGGCATCGGAGCATTTTGCGCGGCCCTAACCAGACAGCTTGATGGAGATTAAGATCTTCTCTTTGAACGTTAAGGGCTTGAACGCCCCAAGGAAGCGCAGACTTCTATTCAAAGAATTGAAACGAACAAATTCAGACATTGCATTTATACAGGAGACCCATTTGCCCAAACAGGCCAAGTTCAGGTTAAAAGACCACGCTTTTACCGGTTCCTATGAAGCTAGGTCCCATCGTAAACGCAGTGGGGTGGCGATCCTTATTCGAAGTAGTTGCCCCTTCAGCGAAACGCATTACGAAGCGGACACGGAGGGACGTTTCGTTATTGTATCAGGCGTCCTATTTTCTCACAAAATCCATATGATCAACATATACGCACCGAATATACCGGACGCCGGGTTTTGGAGAGAGATCAAGGAGAAAATATTAGCGCTACCCCACAGGATGATATTCGTGGGAGGCGACTTCAACGCAGCCCCGTGCCCTGCCGTTGACAGAAGTTCGCGGACGGGTCTTCCTAGGTCGCAGGGTAGAGGCGGTCAGGATCGCCTACTTAAGAACTTCATGGCTGACACGGGTCTGGTGGACATATGGAGAGCTCATCACCCAGGGGTTAAAGACTACACATTCTATTCGGCTCCCCACGGGACGTACTCTAGGATAGACCTTTTCCTGACTAATGCAGCGGGCTTGGCCCGAACAGCCAGATCAACGGTGGGCAACATCTCGTGGTCTGACCACGCGGACATTTCCATCACGCTGGGAAACCTCTGCACTGCTACACCATGGATGTGGAAACTAAACACGTCCCTGCTTCAGGACCCGGAGATCTTGGCACAGACTAGGCAGGGAATTGTCGAATACTTCGCACTGAACACCACCCCCGAGGTGAGCGCGAGTACGGTTTGGGCGGCACACAAAGTGGTTATCAGGGGGACCTTGATTAAACTGGCTACCAGGAAAAAGAGAATGAAACACTTTACATTGGAATCTTTGCTGGGTCAACTTAGAACCCTTGAACACAGGCATCAAATGGCACCATCTGCGAGCATTTTTACACAACTAGAGGCAATACGAAGGGACATACGCACTTTACTGCTGAACGACGCTGCTAAAGCCATGACCTGGTCGAAACAGACCTTTTTCGAAAAAGCCAATAAAATGGACACCCTCCTAGCGAGGACACTTCGGCCGAGGCAAGGCAGGTCCCATATAACAGCGATAAAACATCCTGATGGCACAACGAGAACGGGACCGGCGGAGATTGCAAAGATATTTGAAGAGTTCTACGAAATACTTTACAACCATACTCCGGAAGGAAGCCCACTCGGGGTGCATGAAGAGGAATATATTGCCCGATACCTTGACAGGCTAGGGTTAGCTAAACTGGGCGGAGAGGCTGCACGTACCCTGGCAGCAAACATCACAGAGGACGAAGTTGACAGGGCTATTTCCAATCTACATGGCAACAAAGCACCGGGACCGGATGGTTTTGATGGCTCGTATTACAAGACGTTCAGGGAGGAGCTAACACCACACATGGTTCGACTCTTCGACGGTTTAAGGCAGGGCGGACAGCTGGAATCTGACATGACATTGGCGACCATAGTACTCTTGCCTAAACCCGGAAAGGACCCCCTTTACCTGGAAAACTACAGGCCCATCTCGCTGATCAACCACGACCTGAAGATCTTGGCGAAGGTACAGGCCGACAGACTTAACCCGCTGTTGACTCTACTCATTCATGCAGATCAAGTCGGGTTTGTACCTACTAGACAATTGTTTGAAAATACTAGGAGGAATGTTTACTTAATCTGGAAACAGGTGACATTTCTATGGAAAGGGTCAGGATGATGAGGTTTTAGCAAGGACACATGAAAAACAGGATGTAGTTTCAAAGTAGGTGGAAGCTTCAATTTAACAACATTACGGTTGATAACCGATATTATCGGAAAAGGACCAAGAAAAAGGGAACTTAACTTCTTTGATGGACGGTTTGTAGAGATGTTCTTTGAGGAAAGCCAGACAAGATCACCGATTTCATAAGAGGGAGGAGGTTGTTCCACCAAGAAGTCCATAGAAATGGATTGCCAAGGCCGTTCAGGAATCGGTAAATTCAATAATTGACCGAATGGTTGATGATGGACATGTTTGGATCTTTGGCATATAGAACAAGATTTGACATAAGATTCAATAGTTTGGTCTTGACGAGGCCACCAATAGTATCTCTTAGACAATTCAAGGGTCTTTTTTATACCTGGATGACCTGCCAGAGGAGAATCATGAATAAATTCAAGTACTTTAATTCTGAAAGAGGGAGGTACATAAATCCGGTCTTTAAAATAGTAGAGACCGTTTTTCTTGGATAATTTAATTGATTTAGGAAGTTCAAGAGCATCTTCACTGAGATCTTTAATGTCGTCAATAAGAGAAGATAAGATTCCAATGACTGTAGGAGGAGGAAACTCCAGTTCGGTGTCAGAACAACATGAGGTTTTAGCTGATTCTTTAGTAGACTGAAGAATTGGAATACGTTGCAAGCATGTTTTCTTGCAATAATCGGAATTAAAGGCAAGAGAGAAGGGAAACCATGAGATTTGAGGGTTGTGGTTCCTTAACCAGTTGATCCCTAATATAATAGGAAAAAATGGTGATGAGATAACATCAAATATAAGACTTTCAGTATGAGTATGATTGATGGTTACTTTTAGAGGGATGGATTCATGAAGTATTGGTCCCGATGAAATGAGGGACCCGTCAATCACTTTAACAGGCACAGAAGTTCTTTTACGAACACAAGGAATTTTATTCTTTGTTACAAAGGCTGAGTCGATGAATACTCCATTTGCACCGGAATCGATAACAGCCTTGGTTATAATTCTTTTATTGTCCCACTGTAATACAAGAATGATAGGGGACATTTGAGTATTTGCTGTAGAGGGAAGTACACTTAGGATGGAAGAGGCATGAGACTGCCTACTGCCTTTTATCCGTTTCAATAAAGGACAATCAGAGACTAAATGAACTTGAGAGGCACAATACATGCAGAGGTTTAATATACGTCTTCGATTTTTCTCTTCAGGAGTGAGGGGACTTCTTATTATCCCTATTTCCATAGGTTCGATTGGTTCGGATGGGTTGTCAGGAGGCTTTGGAGGATGAAATGATTTTTTCCCAGTTGAAGTTGAGAGAGCCTTTTCGGCCTTTCTTTCTCTAAGCCTTCTGTCAATGCTGATCGATAGATGAATCAGAGCATTCAAAGTAGTAGGGAGTTCTATTCTGGATAGTTCATCTTTTACAGCTTCAGATAAGCCGATTCGAAACTGGTTGCGCAATGCGATGTCATTCCATTGCGTTTCTGCTGCCCATCTTTTAAATTCAGCAATATAATCTTCAACGGGTCTATGGTTTTGTAGCAAGGTTCTAATTGTTAATTCAGCAGTATTTTGTTTGTATGGATCTTCATAGAGAAGAGACATGGCTTTAAGGAATTCCTCCAGTGAATCTAAGATGGGGTCATCATTGTCCAAAAAGGAATGGGCCCAGGACATAGGTTCACCTCTCAGAAATGAGATAACTGAATAAACCTTAGATCTTTCTGTGGGATAAGATCTAGGTTTTAAAGCAATCAATAATTTGCAGGAATAAAAAAACTCCTTATATTTGGAACGATCACCATAGAATTTTTCAGGGTTACATACAGCAGGATCGCTAAGTGAGTGCAGAACAGTATGAGGAGGATGTGTCTGTAAGTCTTTGACATAAGTGAGAATTCTTTCATTAGTAACTTGAAGGTCTTGTAAACCATGGGCTAGTGTATTGACTCGTTGATTCAGCGTAGTTATCGTAGAATCGAAATCTGCTGGATCCATTACAAGGGCTGGATTATTCTGTCACGTTTAAACATTTGTTATGAAGGAACACAACTGCAGATTTCTTATAGTTTGAATATTTATTATAAAAAGTAGAAGATATTGTGACGTTAAGTCCAATTTACAGGTACTGTAGCTTTAATTAGTAAACGATAACTGAAGTCCACAATTACAGGCACTGTAGCTTTAAGTAGTAAACGATAACTGAAGTCCACAATTACAGGCACTGTAGCTTTAAGTAGTAAACGATAACTGAAGTCCACAATTAGAGGCACTGTAGCTTTAAGTAGTAAACGATAACTGAAGTCCACAATTACAGGCACTGTAGCTTTAAGTAGTAAACGATAACTGAAGTCCACAATTAGAGGCACTGTAGCTTTAAGTAGTAAACGATAACTGAAGTCCACAATTACAGGCACTGTAGCTTTAAGTAGTAAACGGTAGTAATTAGCAGACACTGAATCAGAAAGAGTCTCTTAGTAGTATTAACGAATTAGGTGATAAGAAGTTACAATAGCTGTTCCATAGCATTTAACTGAAGCAAGACAGATGCAGCTAACTTGTATAGTGAATGAGTTGAAGATAGCTGTAACTGGGTTGTTTTATAGAAGGACTTTGGAGACAGGAAATAACGGCTTTGAGATGTAACGCTTATCACAGAGGTTTTACTTAGCTTCCGGCACATAGAACACTGGTTCCCGAGATCTCCTCAGAGGCGGTTATCATAAGTGAAGAGAGTTCAGCTTTAGTCGTGGATGAGGAGAGGTGAAGGGAACTTGAAGTGTCTTCCAGTCCGGTCCGGTAACAGAAGGCTTTCACAACGAAGTTGTGGCCGGTTCGTGAGTACGGAACGTAGTTCAATAATCCAGCGTCGATCAGCTGGTGCGGTCGGATTAAATAAGGAGACCGTGTCATAAAGAGGTGTGGCTAGGCTCCGTGGAACCAGGAAGTAAGAGGATACCATAGTTAAGGCATGACACTTTCCGGCTGTATAACGGAACGAGACAGGGCTGTCCACTCTCGCCCCTCTTGTTCGTCTTGGCATTAGAGCCCCTGCTTCACGCGATACGTCACCATCCGAATATCGCAGGAATCGAGGTGGGAGATAACAATTTTAAGGTATCTGCTTACGCAGATGACGTCCTCTTAACCATCACGTCTCCGCTAACATCGATGTCTGCACTTATGGAAGTCATTTCGGAATATGGCGAGTTATCCGGATATAAAGCGAACATTCAAAAGTCCGGTGCGCTCCCGATATGTTTGTCACAGGTTGACACGGCCAGGTTGCGCGCGGTGTACCAACTTCATATGGAAACGGACTCCCTGAAATACCTGGGGGTTCATATAACGGCGGACCCGGAGAGTTTATTTGAAGCTAACTACGCCCCTATGCTTAGAGTGTTGATGGAGGATCTGGACAGATGGACAGATAAACCTATCTCCTGGATAGGGAGAATACACTCAGTAAAAATGAACGTCCTCCCGCGCCTATTGTTCCTTTTTCAGGCGTTACCCATCAGAGTCACTAAGACGCAATTACTCCCCTTGCAAAGGTCAATAGGAAATTTTGTATGGCAGGACAAGAGGCACATAACTTAAGGATAGAGGGGGCTTGGGCCTGCCAAACCTTTACTTCTATTATTTAGCGGCGCAATTGACGCAGATAGCCATGTGGCACTCCGCTCCGGAAGAGAGACGATGGGTGGATATAGAATCCATGATGGCGGACGGTGATGCCCCTCGTTTTATGGCTTGGGTCCCTAAGGAACACAGACCGGTGATGCGGACTACATGCCCAGCGATAATCAATTCAATTAGAATCTGGGACATGTGTAAGACTAAATATAAACTGGCATCGTCCCCATCCCCTCTGACACCACTTTTCAGGAATGGGGAATTCCCGCCTGGCATGACCCCCAGGGACTTCCGCAACATCGAACAAGCTGGAGTGCAACGGCTACATCAGCTGTTTCATGGTGGAGAAGTCGTCCGATTTGAGGATCTTCAGTCGGGCACCCACCGAACACCGGCGGATTTTTTCCGGTACCTCCAATTACGGGATTTCGCCCAAAAGCCTCATATTAAAAAGGCTGCCTTAGAGACCCGCACCTTCTACGAACGGATCTGTTCGGACGGAGTAGCCCCCAAGGGATTGATCACGTTGTTATATGCTCATCTCAGTGACGTAAATGGAGAATGGGGTGAATTGACGTACACTGTTCAATGGGAAAATGACCTTGGGGAGGCACTGGAGGGGATTGAGTGGCGGGAGATATGGGAGGCAAATTCTAAGGTCTCAATGTGTGTCACTCTACAGGAGCAGGCTTGGAAAACTATGTTCCGCTGGTATACTACCCCGATCCAATTATTTAGGATGCACAAACTAGAGAATGACGATTGCTGGAGGGGATGCGGAAATCAAGGTTCGTATATACATACGTGGTGGGAATGTTCGAAGATGCATGGATTCTGGAAGTCTGTAGAAGAATTGTTGCAGCAGATATTTGGCAGACCTCTGAGCTTAGACCCGTGGGTATACTTGTTGAACAGATCTGTAGACAGATGGACAACACGGGAACAGAGACTGGTACACAAGATTACTTTGTGTGCACGCCGAGCGACATTCACTGGAGTTATATCCAGGATTAAAGAATGTAGAATTATGGATGATCTTACTGCACGGGTGAGAGGGACAACTGAGGCATTCCACAAACTATGGGAACCTTGGGACGATAGGGTAATAGGCTCGAGAACTGATTGATTACGTACCTCTGCAGATACAGGCCGACCTGTCACCCCGTTGACTTGGGCTCCGCTGCTAATGGTGATTTGGTGGATCCGCTGGCCCCCCTCGTCCCCCCCCCCCCTTGTCTCTTCCTTTACTTTTTCCTTTCCTGAATTTATACTTCTTTTGCTGTCTCTTCTTCCCTCACCTTCTACTATCTTCATTCTTTTTTCGATTTATACTTCTATTTCTGGCTAGATTAAGCGTTCGGAGGAACAAGGCAGCTTGGTCGTGAGATCAACTGTCACAACATGATTGCTACTTATTTGTAGCCCATTAGCCTGTGCTTTTTTGCACCATAAGATTCCCCAATACATGGCGAGTGCCAAAATTTCAGTTACGATCTGCGGCTTTACTGCTTACGAAGACTAAGGTTCCCGTATGCTGGTTTGTAGCTTACGTGGCCTCAATGTTGACCTGGCAATGATTGTATAATTGTTAAGTCAACTGTAAACTGATGTCAATTCTAGACAGGGGTAATGAGCAGTTAAAAATTTAAAAATAACTCAATAGCCGGCAGGCACTAATGTTTTGGATAAGAGAGCTGGGGCTCATAATATTTGTGATCGTCACGCTGTATTCTGCCAAAATGTTGATGAAGTTGGCTTCTGCGTAAGCCCGCAAATTGTTATGCGCTTGTTGAAGCTATTGAGTACGAAAAAAATAAAGAATAAAAAAAAAAAAAGACCACTACACTAAAAGAGGTGTCGTGATACGCCATGACATTTCTCTGCCTTTTTATGTCATGTCTCGTCCTTTCCAACCATAAACATCGTGCTGGCGAAACTCTCCAGGATCTCAATGAAAACACAGTCAGAAACAAGCATGTGTTGCACAACCAATCATTCGATATGTGAATACTTGTGTAAAATTACAAATAATTAATAAAAAAAACACTAATATATTCATGACTTCACCACCAACTGCAGAGATCAGGGGCTTTACATCTGGGGATTCAGTCCCCAAAGACCACTCCCCAGAAATGCCTATGTGTCTGCTATATTCCCCAAACATGGCCAATAAGTATACTCTATTCACTGTTTTGGTTATGCTGCATAGAGTACTTTGTATATATGAGTAAGAGATTTGCCCATTTTGTTTGGGAGCAGTAGAATATATATGTTCATAAGGAGTGGAGTAAGCTTCCCTAGCCAAACAGATAGCAAGTGTAGAGGCAAAGCTAGCAAGTAATTGTATTGCAAGAAAATATCAGAGGAAGAAAATAGTTGTGAATCAGAAATATCTTAAAAAAGGAGTACAGAGCCTTGAGAGAAGATATGCTAGGTCAGATAAGCCCCTGTCCTCAAAGTGACAACTAATCATCATTCCATACCAGGAGGGAAACGTTAATTGAAGAGAGAGGGTAAAAGGCGAAAGAAGAGGTGAGGTCGGTCTTCACTTCCAATCCATCTCAAATCTGCAAAAATGTAGGAAGTAGAAAGCAGGGGGACGTAGAGGATGGCAAAGGACAATGAGAGTGTTGGATCCACATGTTGAAAGAACTGGAATCTCTACCAAAAATAGAGTGTTCCAAGTCCACCTATCTCTTCACATAGAGTAAACTATGCCAATGATGTGCTTTGGAAAGCTGGGTAGTATTGAAGAAAGTCTAGTAGTCGAAAGCCTCCTAGTTTCCTGTATGCGTATATAGTGGAGTGGCAGTCATGGGGTTTTTGAAGAGTATTTAGTTGGGACAGTAAAGAACCCCAAGATCATTAGCTAGTTCTATATGAAAACTATATGGGAGGGTCTGATTCCAAAAGGAAGTGAGGAGCACTGCAGTGAAAGAGCAGTCATGAGCAATTCTGACTTGTGGAGGTTCAGCTTATATCACAACAATGCAAAATTAGAGGAGATCCAATGTAATGAATTATCCATCTAACACACAGGAAATTGGGGTAACTGCCTGCATACTATGTCCCTTTAAAATGTGTTAATATTCAGGATCAGGGCCGGTGCAAGGATTTTTGCCACCCTATGCAAAAAAAAATTGCTGACACCACCCCCCATATGTCCTGCCCACCATGTGACATCACAATGCCCCGTCCATATGCTCTGCCATATGGGCCAATGTCAGTCTGCACAAAGTGTCTTTTATCTGAAAAGACAGTGTGTTTACATTAAAAAGCCTACAGGCACAGGCTATAGACACCAGAACCACTACATTATGCTTCTGATGACTATAGTATCCATTTAATGTGAGGTAAATTAGAGATTAGTGCCACTAATAATATACTGGATTGCCTACTTACCACCAGATGAGGACAAGAGGCTGATGATGGGCTCAGTCTGGCTCCACAGGTCTGGTGTAGAAGAGGCTCTCTGGAGACTGTTTTTAACAGTGCTCACAACAATTAACGAACAGGAAGCAGCTCCATTTTTTGAGGCCCCTTACACAGCTCAAGGTCTGGGCCCCCAGGGCTTGACCGTGAGTATGCCTACAATGCCAACCCATAAATCCACCTACATTGCCCACCCATGAGTTCTCTCACAGGAAGTGGAGTGTATGTGTGTAGGGGATGTTTTATGTTATTGTAGAGGATGCAATGTAGTGTATAGGGATACCAATTTGTGTAAGGGATGTAGTGTGTTTACAGGGGATGCAGTGTGTGTTTGCGTGTAAGGAATGCATTGTATGTTTCTGCGTGTGTGTGTGTGTGTGTGTGTAAGGGGTGCAAGGTGTGTTTCTGTGTATGTAATTGAATGCAGTGTGTGTCTGTAAGGGGTGCATTGATTGTGTAAGAGAAGCATTTTGTTTCTGTGTGTACGAGAATGAGTGTTTGTGTGAACGTAAGGGATGCATTGTGTGTTTGGGTGTGTCTGTATGTGAGTAGGAATGCATTGTGTGTGTGTGTGGGGGGGTGCATTGTGTATGTGTGTAGTGTAAAAGAGAGGGTTTGTGGGATAGGATAGGGACTGAGAGGGGAGCAGCTCTTTTTTTTCATTTTTTTTTTCATAGTGCTCTCCCCTCCTGTCCCTCCGTGTTCTCCCCTTCTGTCCCTTAGTGCTCTCCCTTGGCCCCCTGTCCCTCTGCAGTCCCCCCTTGGTGGTCTTCTCACTCCCCCCCTCCCTCTCCTTCCCCAGTGGTCCTTACTCCCCGCCTCCTCCCCCAATGGTTCATACTCCCCCCCACCCACCCTCCCCTAGTGGTCCTTACCCTCCTCTTCCTTCCTGCCTATGTAGCATGGCCGGGCGGCGCGGAACAAGAACTTCTGTTTCCTGTACCCAGCCACCGACGGACTGAAGGGAAGCGCTCACTGAGTGAGCACTTCCTGTCAGTCGCCGGCGGCTGGGTACCGGAAACAGAGGTTCCTGTTCCGCGCTGTCCGGCCACGCTACTTTGAGAGACCGGCAGGAGGGAGCACTCTGCGCTTCCCTCCTGCCGGTCACTAAAATCCTGCCGCCCTCCATACAGCAGTGCTGTGCTGCCTGAGGCTTGTAAAAGCTGCCTGAGGCTTGAGAAGCCGGACCAGTGATTCTGGGCGCAGGGATCCGGCACCCCCTGCTAAGTTGCGCCCTAGGCGGCTGCCTAGGTCGCCTTACAGGTAGCGCCAGCCCTGTTCAGGATATATAAGAAGCATTCATAAATCCAATTATTACCAAGGTATGTTTCTGGATGCTTGCAAGTCATCCACTATAGCGAGAATCAATACTAGTTATTTATATATTTTTGTATCGTTGTTTGCACTGTTGTTTCACACTTTCTTGGCACTTTTAACCCGAGCTTTTATTTCCAGATTCTCTTTCCTGTTCATGCAGAAGGCAATTGCAGCATTGCTTTATGGAATAACATGTTACCATGACAAAGCAGTAGTTCTGCAAAGTATTACTTCACCTTCAGCTAAGAATGAATGAGAGACTGCTGAAAGTCAAGATTTTGCACTTACACCTACTACATAAATGTATATCCTGTAATATAAAAACACAATAATAATTAGCTCTCTATGAAATAATTACAATAAATGATTTTACATGTTGTCAAAGAATTTAAATAAATGTGTCTGATCATTTTGCCACAAAACGAAATTTCACTTTTTCACGATAATGAATATTCTACACATATATTCTCAATATATTTTATTACACCAAATTAGTTCTAGGAAGTTGCTCAGACACAGGGACGAACTAGGCTAAAGATTAACATACGATTCATTTAAACCATGCCACATGTAACATTTTGAAATAAAAAATTATTGCAGGACAATTATGAGTTTTGTCAGTAAACAGTCAATTGAGTCGTAATGACATAGGAATTGCACGTTGTAGGTCAAAGTAGCCAAGCTGTAAAAATTAACGGGATATTTGTTTAACTCTGCTATTTTGATCTTAAACAAACTAATTAGAAAAAAAAAAGACTCTAATTATGGTGCCAGGAGTACACGGCACAGCCCATACTATGTAGTCAAACCAATTCTTAATACTTTGACAGTGCACCTGGGGTTCACCAGTTACTTTTCCCACTGAGTTAGAATTGCAGTAAGGGAACTGCACATGCCAATATGAATTGGACAAATGTTTTTTTCTTTGGTTTTTAGTGTGTGTATGTATTGGGGCTGATGTGTACTGTAGTCATTGCTGCTGCCCAGGAGTAGTGGGAGTATGAACGCAGTTAAGGCCTAAAGCAGGGGTTGCGAAAGTCCAACCCCCAAAGTCATTTAGTCCAGCCCGTAGAGAGTCGGCCCTGCTGTCTGCCTTTTTCGGGCCGTTGGGGAGATCAAAGGCAACTGCCTCCTGGCAGTTTGTTACGTGAGACGGAGGAAGCTAGGACCCGGGAGCCTGCAGGATAGGAGGACAAACTGGGAAGCTGTGATCCTCCCACGAGCAGGCAGGTCAAAGTGGTGCTGCGTGTTACCATGGCAATGCTCAAACACAGTGCTGTGCTCACAGGAAGAAAAGAGTGAATTGCAGGCTAAAGTGCATGCGCCACCACTGGACCTCAAGGGCTTGCATTGATATGTCCCCTCCTTCCAGGCCAGAGGTAAAAAGGGGGGCATAAAGCTTTTTATTTTTTTTAGAACCCTGACACACACTACACCACCGCAGACATTGCACCCCTCTCACTCACACACACAGATCCCCTCACACAAACACACAGCACCCCACACACACTACACACCCACCCACACACACTGTGCCTGTCACACCCACACACTGCACCCCTTACATAAACACACAGAACTACTCACACACACTACACACAGCACCCCTCACACACAGCACCCCTCACACACTACACACAGCACCCCTCACACACTACACACAGCACCCCTCACACACTACACACAGCACCCCTCTCACACACTGCACCCCTCTCACACACACTCACACACTGCACCCCTCTCACACACACACACACACTGCACCCCTCTCACACACACACACACACTGCACCCCACACACACACACACACTGCACCCCTCACACACACACACACACTGCACCCCTCACACACACACACACACTGCACCCCTCACACACACACACACACACTGCACCCCTCACACACACACACTGCACCCCTCACACACACACACACTGCACCCCTCACACACACACACACTGCACCCCTCACACACACACACACTGCACCCCTCACACACACACACTGCACCCCTCACACACACACAGTGCACCCCTCACACACACACACTGCACCCCTCACACACACACACTGCACCCCTCACACACACACACACTGCACCCCTCACATACACACACACTGCACCCCTCACATACACACACTGCACCCCTCACATACACACACTGCACCCCTCACATACACACACTGCACCCCTCATACATACCCTGCATCTCCTCACATACACACACACACTGCGAGTAGTAACATCATCAATACCAGATAACATCACACCAAAGAGAAGCAGTTCCATCCATCACATTAGGAGTGAGTTAATTAAAGTGTTTGACCAAATACAGCAGGCTAATTTTTAAGTTGATAATCTTGTATGCCCGCGAATGATGTTTTTAAATATCCAAATGGCACTTAGCAGAAAAAAGGTTCCCCACCCCTGGCCTAAAAGTATCCATATTAAACATCTATATCAGCACTACTTGAGGAGGTCCTGTGACACTTAGTAATTAAATGTGTTATTTTACCTTAATATCTAATTCTAACAAGACAAAAAATATACTACATATACTCGAGTATAAGTCGACCCGAATATAAGTCGAGACCCCTAATTTTACCCCTAAAAAATGGGAAAACGTATTGACTCGAGTATAAGACTAGGGTGGGAAATGCAGCAGCTACTAGTAAATTTCTAAATAAAGTTATATCCCCCCAAAATTATATTAATTGAATATTTATTTACTGTGTGTGTATATAATGAATGCAGTGTGTGTGTGTGTATGTGTGCAGTGTGTGTGTGTATGTATGAATGCAGTGTGTGTATATAATGCAGTGTGTGTATGAATGTAGTGTGTGTGTATGAATGCAGTGTGTGTAGTGCGTGTGTGTATATAATGGTGTGTGTATGAATGCAGTGTGTTTGTGTGTCTGATGCAGAGTGTGTTTGTGTGTCTGATGCAGAGCCTTGGTGGGGGGTGGGCATTTTTTTTTTATTTTAATATTAAATTATTTTTTTTATATATTATATTTTTTTTATATTATTATTATTGTTACTATTAATATATTTTCTCATTTAAATTTTTATTTATATTTTTTTTCGTCCCCCCTCCCTGCTTGTTAGCTGGCCAGGGAGGGGGGCTCTCATTCCCTGGTGGTCCAGTGGATGGGCTGTAGGAGGGGGGCTTGCAGGAAGCTGTAACTTACCTTTCCTGCAGCTCATGTCAGCTCCCTTCTCTCTCCTCCGGTCAGCTCCCACTGTAAGTCTTGCGGCTGCACGGAGCGTTGCCACGGTAATCCGTGGCAACGCTCTGACCCCGCGGCTTGCACAGAGAGCTGACCGGAGGAGAGAGAAGGGAGCTGACAGGAGCTGCTGTAATGAGCCTGGCGGTCCTGGTCTGTATTATGGCATGTAAGTTGCCATAATACAGACAGTGACTTGAGTATAAGACGAGTGGGGGTTTTTCAGCACAAAAAATGTGCTGAAAAACTCGTCTTATACTCGAGTATATACGGTAAATAAACAACTGATACAGTGAGATAGAAGACAGAAAAGATTTTGAAAAAAATAAAAAGACATGATGCAGAAAGCTAAACGGATGAATCCAGGAGCAACTCATAGTAAGCCACTAATGGCGTTCCGTCTATGACTCCTGTAAAAAAAGGTTGACAGGACGAAGCATATTAAAATCACCAGTGACCAACCCTACATTAACTGAAGAAAAATAGTCATCATCTTTAAATAAGAAAACTATTAATCCCCCTATAAAAAAAAAAAAATATGATGTCTCTATTAATAAACCACAGAGATGTGACAGTTGGTGATGAGCTTGCAGGATCTGAACGCACTAACATAACAGAAATAAACATAAAAGCTAGCCCACTAGTTAAATCCTATGATGAACATATGGGACATTATCAATCTAGCGAATGAAGCTTATTCGGGAAACGAATATAAAAACAATGCAAACAAACTACTACGAAGCTACTACTTCACATTATAATTCTAATAGTAATATAATTAAAGGAACAAACTGCAAGAAAGTTCAGAGCACATTACTTTCTGAAGATATGGATACGCTTGAACAGAATTCTTCATCTATTGATTGGGACATAACTAATCTGGATAAAAATATTCAACATTCACCTGAGGCCAATCTAAGCAAGAAATAGAATATTATTGCAGAACGCAGAACAACATTGGATCTACCAGGATTTAAATCTTCATTAGCATCCAGGGCCGGATTAAGAGCCCAGTGGGCCTGGTGCTGATAATTATGATGGGCCTAATTACAAAATCTTATTGACCAAAAACACTAAAACAGTCCTACCTCCTAAGCGTCATGTATCTGATGGAGATGATGCTGTAGGGAAACTCATAGGATGCAACTATGAGAAAACACATACCCTTTGCTAATCTCATGCTTTCATCTTTCAAGTAAACCCATACCCCCTAACAGCAGTGTCCAGTAAAGCAGGAAGTCTATGGATGCGGTAAAATGGTGGGCTACTGACACAAATCACCTAACCAGAACGGCTGAAAGGGCGAACATACACAAAAAGGGGGAATGTCTGTGTCCCTATGTCTCCCAGTCCCTTAGTGTTTGTGTCCTCGGTGTCTCCCAGTGTCCCTATGTCACTAGGGGACATTGAGAGACATTGGGACACTGGGAGACATGGGGACACAGATACTAGGGAACACTGGGAGACCTGGGAAATCTGAGACTCTTGGGGACACTGGGTGACAGACACGAGGGGACACGGGGAGACATGGGGCACTGAGCCACTGTTATATATAGGGGACACTGGAGACTTGATAAAAACCTGGGTACAGGTCAAAATGTTGCGGTGTCCAATAAACCTGCTTAAAGCTATCACAGTGAGTGCCTGAGATTTTTTTCTTTTATACTAGGGGACACAGACACTACGGGCACAGAGACACTACAGGCACAGAGACACTATGGGCACAGAGACACTACGGGCACAGAGACACTACGGGCACATAGAGACATGGGGCACTGAGACACTGACATAGGGGACACTGATACATAGGGGACATTGGAGACTTGATAAAGACCTGGGTACAGGTCGAAACGTTGCGGTGTCCAATAAACCTGCCTAAATCTATCACAGTGAGTGCCTGAGATTTTTTCTTTTATACTAGGGGACACTGAGACACTAGGAGACATGGGGACACAGAGACATTGGGAGACTAGGGGACTTTGGGAGTCTAGGGAACACTGAGACACTAGGGACACTGGCACACTACAGACACTGAGAGACACCAGGGACACATGGGGATACTGAGATACTAGGGACACTGGCTGGGAGACATGGGGACACTGCCATGTCTCCTATGTCTCAAAGTCGCCCAGTGTCCCCATGTCTCCCTGTGTCTCCATGCCTTTCAGTGTCCCCATGTCGCCCAGTGTCCCCTAGTGTTTGTATCCCCATGTCTCCCAGTGTCCCTTAGAGTCTGTGTCCTCATGTCTCCCAGTGTCCTGATGTCACTAGGACACTAGGGGACACTTAGAGACATGGGGACACTGAGCCACTAGGGACAGTGGCTGGGAGACATGGGGACACAGACTAGGGGCCACTGGGAGACATGGGGCCACTGTGTCCCTAGTGTCTCAGGGTCATGGGCGTTCGAATGGGGGGGGTAAAGGGGGGTACTTGCCCCCCCCCCCCCCCCCCCCCCCGGATTTTTCAGCTTGTGCTGCTATTTTTCATTTTAGTGTGAGAATACAGTGCAATACCAGCGCTGGCCAGTAGGTGGCGCTGTGAATTGAGAAAGGCAGAAAGCTACAGCTAATCCCTGCCTCTCTCTCATGACTGAAACCGCAGGGGAGCAGCACAAAGGCAGCCTACAGAGCAGGTAAGTGAGGGATGGGGGGGTGGGGGAGACCGCATAGAGGAAGGTAAAGTAGAAGGAGCAGAAAGGTTCTGCAAGGGGCAGGAGGGGTCAGCAAGGAATAGAAAGGGGCAGCAAGAAGCAATAAGGGGTCGAAAGGTTTTCATGGAGCAGGAGGGTAAAGTAGAAGTAGCAGCAAGGAGCAGGAGGGGTCAGCAAGGAGCAGGAGGGGTCAGCAAGGAGTAGAAAGGGTCTGCAAGAGGCAGGAGGGGTCAGCAAGGAATAGGAAGGGGATGCAGGAAGGGGTAGGGACAGTCTGCAAGGAGCAGGAGGGGTCACCAAGGAGTAGAAAGAGGCAGCAAGGAGTAGGAAGAGGCAGCAAGGAGTAGGAAGAGGCAGCATGGAGCAGGAAGGGGCAGCAAGGAGTAGGAAGGGGCAGCAAGGAGTAGGAAGGGGCAGCAAGGAGTAGGAAGAGGGAACAGGAAACAATATCAGTGTTAATGTGTTCACTTTTATTTACTGAGTGTCAGGAAACACAGAGGGACGCTGGGCAGGGGTGCCGCTGATTGGCTAAAACATTGTTGGCTAAAACATTTTTATGAATCGGGAACTAGCGATTGGCTTAGAGTGTCAGCTGACCACTCTAGCCAATCAGTGGCACCCATGCCCAACGTCAATCTGCACTTCCTGACACTCTGTTTCAGAAGTCGAATACCACTGAGCGACCTGGAGATCTGGAGCTGAAGGAAGCCTTTGGGGGTAAACCATTTGAGAGCAGTGTCACCCCTTCAAAGAAAGAGCACGCAGGGGCCTCTTTGCATCACAGCATTTTCATTTAGATAAAGTTGTTATGGTGACCAGAATGTTCCTGTAATTTGATGAAAGGAACACTATAGTGTTCCAAACATATACTGTACAAACATATATTCCTGACACCATAGTTGTGAAAACGCTATTCATCCTTGCTTTATGTGAAAATGACTATGCTCCTTCCCTTTCATGACACTGTCAAAAAGGGGCCAAGCATGGATGTCATTACAATTATGCGCCCCCCCCCACGGAAAAATTCCTGCGGACGTCCATGCTCAGGGTCCCCATGTTCCCCAGTGTCCCAATGTATCAGCGTCCCCATGTCTCGGAGCTGCTGTCTGGACACTCTGTGCAGAGCTGCTCCCCCGCGGATCAGTGAGTAGAGAGAGGCAGGGAGGGAGATGCCGTAACTTCTTATCACTGCCTCTCTCCACACAAACAGCGACCCCTACTGGCCGGCGCTGGTATTGCAGAATAATCTATGTTTATACTGAGACAGACATTTGTGTTGCCGGTATTACTGCAATACCGGCACCAGCTAGGCAGCCTCAAATACCTGAGAAATACTTCTGAGAAATACCTGGAAACCCTAAGAAATACATGAGAAATATCTGGCAACCCTAAGAGTAGTGTGTAAAAAAAAAAAAAAAAAAAATGTAAAAAAAAAAATTTTTTTTTTTTTTTTTTAAACCAATGGGCCTATTCCATGGGCCTGGGCCTGGAGCTGCAGCTCCATCAGCCCCTATGTTAATCCGGCCCTGTTAGCATCTAACAAACTGTATGGTCCTCCAGCATCGCCTGCTTTAATCTGGGAAATGTTCCAATCTATTAGATAAGACCTCAGAGAAGATCTACAACAAGACCTGACTTTCATAAAAAAATAAAGTCACCATATTAGAGTGTAAAACTGAGTAAATTGCATTTAGTTGAAAAGATGAGAACATTAGAAATGCAGATTTAGAAGACCGCAATAGAAGGAACAATATCAGAATAAGAGGTATACCTGATAACATACAACCTAATGAATTAGAAGACTATTTGAAGGCAATCAATTAAACCTTCCTTTACAGACGCGGAATTACAAATAGATCGTATTCATAGGCTACCAAAATCTATCTCGGCTCCTAAAGACACTCCAAAGGATGTTATCGCTAGAATTACCTTCTTTAAAACAAAAGAGGAATTTCTATGGGCACTAAGATCCTCAAGATTTCCAAACAAATTTAAAAGAAGAAAGGAGTTTGGTCAGTTTTCAGCGGAATTACGAAAGACGAACATCAACATCAACCTTTTTGTTTGGATTTACAACAGTATACAATCATGTAACGGACCCCTTATACTCCAGCTGAGTATGTCTGTTATGAAGTTCCCAAGTCACAAGCGAAAAGTGATTATAGCTCCCAAGTCCCCAATCATCACCTTAGACTTGATGAAGGGGTAAAACGAATCGGTTTAATCAAGGCTCAATGGCCCACTTTTATACATTACAGAGACACAGCAAACACGCCCATGACACTCCCATAAACACTTTCACAAAATGTCCCCAAATTACAGTGTCACTTGACTAGGCAATAATTATACAAAATATGAAAATACATAAACACATATTAAATACATTGGAACCCCCACAAATATTACATCCCCAGATAGCTGGAATCTGAGCGCCCAAGTTGTCCAAATAGCGCTCAGATCCCATGAACACAGCCGAATCACCACCGGGGTAAAGTTTGGACCGACCGCTCAGGAGGTGTCTGCCCAAAACAGTTCCAGAGTTTTAGTGCTAGCAGTCGGTCCATTTCGGGAGTTCCATGCAACTAAACTGTTGAACGGTTCCCCTGACTCATAGGTAGTGTTTGTTCGTCTTGTCCATATGAACAAATCTACAGGCTTGTCGAGGAAAGAAGCAGGCGTTTGCGTGGTTTCACTGATGTTAGTGCGGTTGAGTGTCCGACTTAGAGTTCCAGACACTCGATGACCAAGTCCCGCTGCCTGCGTTCGTGCGACAAGATGGCCGCCACACAGAGAGCACTTAATTATACAGGTTCTTTGTACTTAATGAGCCAGAGGGGTGTTCGGTGTTCGATAGTTTATTATACCGAATACAGGAGAAGCGTAATTGAACTCTAAGAACTTGTCAGTGAACTGAGGAACAGAACAGCCAAGGGGTAGGCAAAATAGTGGGTTTTGTCACAAATCACATCGCCGGAGGAAGGTATGGAAATCCTTCAAAGTTTACCAAATCCAAAACCTGTTTCTCCTGAAACCTCTGCTCCACTTACTCCAAAGCCTCCTAGAAAAGTTAGAAGAAAGGACAATAATTAATATTACAAAAATGTATTTTTAACTATTCTATATGGTTTATGATTAAAGTTGCCATAATTCCTTTTATTTTTTTTTATTTAATCTTACTATTGTTTTTCCCTTATGTTCTTGATTAATTGATTTTTCTCACAATGATAATTGCTCATCTATGTCATGGACTTAAAGGACCAATATAGTGCCAGGAAAACAATCTAGTTTTCCTGGCACTATAGAGTCTTTAGGTCCCCCCACCCTCAGGGTCCCACTCCCGCCGAGCTGAAGGGGGCGGAAGGGGATAAACACTTACCTTTCTCCAGCGCCGGGATCCCTCTGCGCTGAGGAACTCTCCTCCTGACATCAGCCTTGAATGCGCATGCGCAGCAAGAGCCAGGCGAGCATTCACACAGTCAATAGGAAAGCACTTCTCAATGCTTTTCTATGGACGCCAGCATCTTCTCACTGTGATTTTCACAGTGGACCTGGCACCCAGACCACTTCATTGAGCTGAAGTGGTCTGGGTGCCTATAGTGGTCCTTTAATTTCAACAAATAAGGTATCCTTTCTTTTATTTTTTTTATTCTGCTGAGTAAATTTTGATTATCATTTTATAAGATTTTTTATTTTTATTAGTACTATACTATACTATACTATACTTATTATTTGCTTATTTCTCCAGTTTCCCTTCTTCTTCCTTTTAATTTTAATTATACCATATATTGACACTTAAATTTAAATTTTAATTATTTATTCATATATTTTATTTATTTACTAATTATGTACTAATTTCTCTTTGGTGTGCTTCTCTTTCTGTCTTTTGTTTTATTACGAATATCAATTATCTTCATATTTCTCATTATTATTCGTACCATAATTGCTGGTGTCCCTTACCTTCATGGGCCTGTATATATTAGAGTTTATGTTATCTTATGTTTCTTCCTACTGTTTGGACTTTTTTTTTCTTTTGTAAATATGTCTGTCTTTTTATATTTTTTGTTCTTGTATTGTTTTTCTTTTCTTTGTTTCTTTTTCCCCTTTTCCTCTTTTTGTTCATATACTTAAGGTTAACATGTTATATTACCAGTAATTATTTATTAATTTCAATTGTCATTATTGCTAATATTAATATACATATACATGGTACTGTCTGGTTTTCAGTCAGGTGGGACATGGTGTCTGTATGCATTTCGTTTGGCTTACACGGCTTCCTTTTTTTTTTTGTGTGTGTGGCGTGCTTCTGAGGGGTATGAATGCGCCGCACAAGAGACGGTTGCTATTTAAAGAGATGAGGAAACATAGGCCCAAAGTTATATTTATTAAAGAATCCCATTTTAAATTAAATAATTTCCCTAAAGTTTTGCTGAAGGATTATCCCACACAATTGTATTCTACATTTCGCACCAAAACTAAGGGTGCCTCAATTTTTATTCATAAAAATGTAGCATTCACACTACTGACGTTTTGATTGATCGGGAGGGCAGATATGTGATTTGGAAAGGCCTATTAAATAGTATAGAGTTGTGATCCTTGTCAGCAGGTAGCACGGCCCTCTAGGGTAAACAACAGGCACAGTCCTTTTAATTGCATATAATCCAGGCACTTTTTTTGTAAATCCACACAGGAGACAGCAGTAAATGAAAATATAAAATATAACAAATCCCTATAAACAAAAACCTAGCTTGTCTGAGCACTAACTAACATTAGGTTCCCTATCTCTCAGGGGTTAAACTAGAACAAAAACGTATCTTGGGGTTGCACCAACCTTATTAGAGAACAACACTGCACTCCAACACTCAGTCACCTTGACTTCTTTCCTTTCTGCACTCCAGTACGCTCAGCTAGCCTGCTGCTTTCCTTCTACACTCCCAGTGCTTCAAGACAGCCTTGACTGCTTTCCTTTTGCACTCCCAGTGCTCCAAGCCAGCCTTGACTGCTTCCCTTTATGCACTCCCAGTGCCTAGTCTCCTTGACTCTCTCTCTGGAGAGAACAGCCTCTCTCCTACCTGCTTCCTGGGAGGAAGCCAGCAATCCCCCTTTTACCTGCCTAGCAGGGAGGGGTTTATTCCCACTGCTACAGCTGATTATCTGCAGCTGAGCAGTGGGTTGGAGAGTCCAAAAAACCCTGGCCTGGATCTATGTCTCCCAGGAAAACCACTAAAATGTGGAGTGGAGCATTGGCCCACCCTTCTCTCCAAATGCTCCACCCCAGGGGCCCATAACTAAACATAGCTTTGTGTTGTGCAACACACAAACTACACGTACTTCCCCTGGGGTTCAAAGGCCTCTCTGCCTTCACTTTATCACAGTACACTATGGCAAATTGTTAACAAAGTGTCCAAAAATGTAGAGGGCAGAATGCTTATTAGTGGTGATACTAATTTTGTTTTAGATCACAATATTGCTATAGTTAGAGAATCACGCCGTTAAAAATCGTAGTGATAAATTGGCGAATCTTTGTTATAAATTTCTCTTTTCACAAGGCCTATTTGACCGTTGGCGCATTTTACATGAAGGAAAGAGAGACTACAGCTTTTACTCACCTATTCACAATATGTATTCTCGGATTGACAAATTCTTGGCAAGCGAACATGTTATTCCTTTTATTATACGTTCGGATATTCTGGATGTTAACTGGTCTGATCATGCCCCCATAATGTTATATCTAGAAGAGTCCATTCGGTCGACAGGCAATGGAGATTAAGTAATTACTTAGTCACTGATCTTGAAAATAAATCCCTTGCCGAAACAGAGCTTTCTAATTATTTAAGGGAAAATTCAGAACCAAATCTTGAAATTACTTCTTTATGGAATGCTCATAAAGCTGTTATAAGAGGTCACTTTATTTAGAAATCTTCCTTTTTAAAGAAAATTAGATTGAAACACCTAAAAGACCTAGAAACTAAATTGTACAATTTCAATTTGGTAAAGAAACTTGATCCTTCTTCATCCCTTGCTGAAGAGATACTTGATGTCAAAAACAAAATCAATACACTTCAGATGAATTACACGGCCCTGATGCTAAAGAGACTAAGAGACTAAAGCAGTCTTTTTATACAAAAGGCAATAAATCTTCCTCATTATTATTGACCCTATCATCTCTGTCTTCCACAGAGTTGAAAAAAATCCCTGTTGGAAACGAAAACAGTTCTAGACCTCGCCTATGTTAAACCCATTCACACCTCCTATCACTATCTCTCCTCCTACTTCTAGCAGCTGGTGAAGTCTCTCCCAACCCAGGGCCATTCACCTTGTCTACTCTCACTAAAACAACTAGAAATCACACAAATCTCATCCAAATACCCTACAGTTTATCTTCTTTTACCAACATTCAGGGTGCACTCTGGAACGCCTGTTTCATCTGTAGCAATATTAAATCAGCAGCCATACACAACCTCTTCATCTCTAATTCCCCTCACACTACTAGCACTTACTGAGACCTGCCTTTCCCCCTCTGATACCGCTACTCCAGCTTCTTTATGTTTCGGTGAACAATTCTCCCACACTCCCAGACTCAACTGTAAAGGCGGTGTAGGCCTCCTTCTCTCCCCTCAATGTACCTTTCAACCTATCCTCCCTGCCCCTGCCCTATCCTTTACTTCCTTTGAAGTTCACACTACCTGCATATTTAAGTCCACTTCTTTAAGAATTGCCATCATCTATCGCCCCTCTGCTCATCCGAGGCTATTCATTGAACATTTTTCTTCCTGGCTAGCCCACTTTCTCTCCTCTAGCACTCCTTCCCTCATACTTGTGGACTTTAACATCCCAATCAACAACCTCAACTGCCCTGATGCCTCCCGTCTGTTCTGTGACCTCCCCCTTCGGCCTCACACAGTGGTCTACTTCAGCAACTCATACAGCAGGAAACATCTCTGTACTACCTCTAATCTCTCCAATGTTCCATTTCCTCTGACCACCATCTGCTGACCTTTGAGATTGGCATACCTCGTACCTAAATTCACCACTCTCAATTTACCAATCTCGCAGAAACCTGCACTGCCTTGATCTCCAGCATTTCTCCACCAAACTCAAAATTCTCCATTTACCCATCTCAAATCTCACCTGCCCTTGCTCTCACTACAATTGTCAATCTCTCCCTTTTCTCCGGCACATTTCCTTCACCCTTCAAGCATGCAACCATAATGCCAATTCTGAAAAAGCCCAACCTTGATCCCAACTCTCCATCCAACTACCGCCCTATGTCGCTACTGCCGTTTGCCTCCAAGATCCTTGAGAGAGTTGTGTATGCGAGATTGACAGACTTCCTCAAATCAAACTTTCTGCTTGACCCGCTTACGTCTGGATTCCGCACTAGTCACTCTGTTGAAACAGCTGTGACCAAAGTTTAATCGCTGCTAAATCTCGTGGCCATTACTCTATCCCAATTCTCCTTGATCTTTCTGCTGCCTTTGACACTGTTGATCATCAACAGCTTCTTATTTTCTGTAATCTCAGTCTACAAGATACTGCTCTCTCCTGGTGCTCCTCCTACCTCTCCCAGCCCTTTTTCAGTATTTATTTCTCTGGCACTGCCTCTTATCCCCAACCCCTCCCTGTTGGCTTCCCCAAGGATCTGCCCTACTGTTCTCCATCTATACTGCCTCCCTTGGTAAACACATCAGCTCCCTTGGCTTCCATTATCATTTATATGCAGATGACACGCAAATCTACCTGTCCTCTCCTGATCTCTCTCCCCCCATCTTGACTCGTTTCTATGACTGCCTCTCCCCGATTTCCTACTGGATGGCTGCTCACTTCCCTAAAGTCAACCATTCCAAAACAGAACTTCTGGTCTTTTCTCCCTCAAGTGTTGCTACTCCTGTGCCTTTCTCCCTCCAAGTCAACCCCTCTGTTCCTATGCGTCCATTTGTTTGGTTACAGTTACGTGTCTGTTAGTCCACCCATTGTACAGTGCTACGGAATTTGCTGGCGCTATATAAATAATAATAATTATTATTAGCTTCAAAGTTACACAATAGGATCTCCCAGTCCAGAATTGAATACTTGATAAATGATGAGGGTATAAAAATTACTCATCCTAGGGGGGCAGGGCCTGACAGCCAAGATGGCCGGACGTGTCCTCTGAGGGCTCCTGCACCAGAGGGCACACAAACACCCAATCTTTCTGATTTAACGAAGCCCACAACACAAGCTACCCAGCTATCGAACCGGGACCCCCGGCAGAGCAGAATGATACCAATCCAGTACCGAACCGCCACGGGAAAGCCCGAACCAGCCACGCGGTCTAATCCTGAGTGGGGTCTAGAGCATGGAGTAGGCGGCCGATCCCCCGTCTCGAAGCCCGCTCACAAGCGCGAGAAAAGCAAAGCCCTGCTACCCCCCCCTTCGGACCGGCGGGGGTTATCCCGGTCCACACTGGGGACGACAACCCCTGTGAAACGGCAAAACCAAGCTACAACCAAACGGGACCTACAAGGCCCAAACAAGATGGTGGCAACAAAGCAGCCTGGGACGAAGCGCACACTGCACAAGCCCCTGGGAATATAACAGAGTTCTGCGGCAGACTCCTTGCTCACCTCTGTACAAAGCTCCACACCCAGGGACAGGCCTTCAGGTAGGGCGAGGAGAGAAGCAGCGGCTTGGATCTGCCCGACGACCAGACGACGTATGAGCTGGAACCTTCCTCGGGCCTCCAGAGGGGCGCCTAGAGGGCAACGCCGGCACCTCATGAGGCGGGAATCGACGTCAAGCCCCTTGGACACCGGCACTCGCTCCCGCTTACGCCAGGGCGAGAGCCGCAAACAAAACCAGACTGAAGGCCACCCGGAGGCGCCAGAATCTTTGGGCCAGCAGCAGACTTCCCCACGTAAATGGACACACACCATCTGCAACGGCGTACACCAAGCTGCAGCAGGGACTGGTACTAAAGAGCAAAACGGGCAGAGAGCCCCACCACGACCTGCCAGGGGGAGACCCTCACGGGGATATGGACTAACCATACACACATTGGACTGGCAATTCCCAGCACTGGGAGTGGGCTGAAGAGATACTTGCCGACCAGCACAAGCCCAGACACCAAGGGACTCACTCACTTGTCCTTGCATGTGTCACTGTCGGTAATGTTAACAGGGAGAGCCCCAGCAGTGTACCCCCAAGCAGACCCTAGCCATATGTTTTAAGTCCGCTTACTAATAGACAGTCTCACTACCACCACGCTTGGCTAGGAACTGATTAATCATTTAATGTGTTACCATTTAATTTACATTACCCTGTAGTGCATGATATCTGGAGAGACTACTATAGTTAAGCACAGTCAGTCATATTTATGCATGCTATATGTTTTTACAGTTCTACGACCTAATTATACACACGGCTGAGCAATGTCTAAGCATAAAAATTCACAGTAGCATTTCGAGTCTAGCCGCTGCCATAAAATGAACGCTCACCTGAGCAGCACAGGCACCGTCTACCAGATTAGCAACACCCTCAGCTTTGGTATTAACCGCATGTCAGTCCATAAGCATTTACTGTAATTCTTATTCTCTAAGCATTTACTGTCATTTTTATTCTCTATGGTTTGCACTGCGCTACAAAGGCATAGCTTTGAACGACTAGCCTGCCTCATATGATATACTGACACCTTTGCTAGCTTTGCATATGGTTAATCTAATCATTGTCACACCACAACCAAGCTACATACCTATAATTTTAAACGTAAGAAGCATTGTTTCCTACATGTCTAGTTTAGCATGTTCTACCACAAAAACGTTGATTAAGCGCTTGTTATCTTAATACATTGTAAAAATGTGCTGTCTAAACTGCCACACCGTGAAATGTTATGGAAATGCCTGTAGACGCTGTTGTGGCTCTACACACTTGTTGTCAATTTATGCACAGGAAAAATAAAGAATTATAAAAAAAATAAAAAAATTACTCATCCTAAAAAAATTAGTAACATGTTTGCAAATTATTATAAAAAAAACTCTGGAATTTGGTTTCTGATCCCAATATTATAAAAAAAAAATGCACTTTTCTGGTTAAGGTTCAACAGACAAATTTCTAAAGACAAATTAGAATCATTAAATTCTTCTATATCCCCAAGAGAAATTATAGTTGTTATTAGTATGATTCCTATAGGCAAGGCCCCATGTCCTGACAGATTTACCATGTCTTATTATAGATCTTTTTCTGACATTTTAATCTGGTATTTAACTCAATTATTTAATCACTATTGGAAGACGGGTGAAATGCCGGAAGAGAATTTGAATGCTCAAATAATTACATTACCTAAGAATGGCAAAGCACCCATTGCGTGCTCAAATTTTCATCCCATATTATTGATAAACAATGACATGAAAATATTCTCAAAAATTTTAGCAATAGATGATCTCACATTTTGCCGTCATTGGTTAGCAATGATCAAGTGGGATTTATTATGAACCGTCAGGCACCGGACAGCACACGCCGATTCATAAATTTGATACACTAAATTTGAGTGGATCGCATGCCCTCTCTCTTTATTTCTTTAGATGCTGATTAGGCGTTCGATAGGATTCATTGGGATTACCTTAGGGAGGTACTGTTGTGTTTCAATTTGCCTGATCCTTTCATCAGGGCTGTGGTTTGCATTATATTGCAGGCCTACGGCTAGAGTTTCTGCGGCTGGATTCGTGTCTGAATCATTTGAATTGTCTAATGGCACGAGACAGAGATGTCCATTGTCGCCACTTTTATTTGTGTTGGCAATGGAACCTCTGGCAGAAATGATACACCAATAAGTTAACATTGAGGGAATTTCTGTAGGGGATAAAGAACATACAATCGGTTTATTTGGATATGACATCATACTTACTTTAAAAAACCTGTTGACCTCATTATCTCCATTGATGTCTATTCTGCAAGAATTTAGCAATATCTTCTATTACAAATTAAATAGTAGAAAACTCAAGCTCTTCAGTTTTTTTTATCCCATGGTTTGATTTGGATACCATGAAGAAAATGTATAATTTCGATTGGAGGGACTCCTATATTTCTTACCTGCCCAAGATGCATAGATGTAATTTAGAAAAGGTCTGGTCCGAACTTAGGGAAGACATTGAGATATCGTGTGGTCTCAAAATCTCTTGGTTAGGTAGGATTAATTCGGTCAAAATGATTCTCCTTTCAAAAATTTATATATACTTAGAACAATTCCCCTCTCTATATATTTATCATTTTTTTTTAGAAAAGTCTACTCTGCCCTTGTTTCATTTATTTGGAACAAAAAACCTAGTATGATTAAATTATCCATTTTACAAAAACCCAGAGTTGGGGGAGGTATGGGTTTTCCAGATTTTATTCATTACTACTATGCTACTAATGCAGCAATTGCACTTAAATTTAATTTAATGCCAGGCCCCAATGGCTTGAGATGGAGGCAAATAAGATTTTACCGTGTTCTATTAAATATTTATTATGGTTGCCTTCATCTCAACACCATAAGGCGGCAGACATGTTTCCTATTAGTAAAAAAAAAATGCAACCTTTTGACACATGGTCCAGAGCTACACCATTATCAGCAGTATGTTATGCTTTACCTGAATTGGATGTAGATTACTGGGCCTCCCATTCGACTGTCCATATTAATGATCTATTTTCTTTTCTTCCAATGGTCATCTGTCTTTTGACCAATTGAAAGATAAATTTGATTTAAGTTTACTTGATGCCCCAACACATGAGAGTCTTGTGACAAAAATTCGAGAACATTTTGTGCTTTCCGATCAGGATCTGAACGTGTTGAAATTCGATATGACAAAATTAGAAAAAAATCTATTTATTAGATCCTGCTCGGAAGCCAAAATTCAAGGGTACCAAAAATCAGGGAAGTCAAAGTCAAAAAACAGAAAAACACAATCAGGAACACACTCTTGGATAACCATCTAAGGGAAACCACGACAGGGCAATGAGCTAAGGAATAAGTGAGTTTAAATAACCCTCTTGCAGATCCGATTGGCTGTACCTAGCCCTTGACCCCAAAACGTGCGCGTGCATCTTTTGCGTGACGTCACACGCATGTCGACGTCGTCTTTACCGTCGACGGACGTGGGGCTATATAACTGTGTGGGTCCGCAGCGGCCGGCAAAAGCCAGACATCATGGCAGAATACCGCCGATCGGCACTCCCCTTGATCTTCAGAAGGTAATTATCCCCATTTTTGCAACATGGAGATGAAGGATACCTGCCTAGATACAAAAAAAAAAAAAAAAGATTTATACTAGGCCATCTTCTCATATCAGCTAATTCCATTATCTCTCGTCATTGGAAGTTGGTACAGTGGGTGAGGTCGTATCTCTAGTTTTTGAAAATAAAAAAGGTGTGAATTGGCTTTTTGTGATCCATCTACATTGCAGCATGAATGGTCAATGTGGGGAGATGATATGAAAGATAAATTCAGATTTTAACCATATTCCCACTAGACTAAATATACATATTCTGTTTTCTGATTTTTATTACCATGTTGTTATTAATTACTTGACACTTTATTTTATTTCTGTACATAGTTTACTTATTTCATATACAAATATTTATGATATTTATGTGTATTTTATTTGATTGCTTATTTAGTTTTGACAATGGTTCATAAGTTATTATTTATATGCCAATGTTGTATGATATTATATTATTTTAAAACATTAATAAAAAAATATTTCACACATAAAGATAAAAAAAAACTATGTGTGTGTTTTTGAGTCATGTCAGGATATTTATATCGGCAGACATTTTGTGCTAAAATAGAAATTAAAAGTGTATATTGCCAGAGTCACTCAGAACAGAGCAGACTCCATTTTGCTATTTTCAGGCTAACAAAGATACATAAAATTTCTATCCCTTCTGTAACCAGCCACTGAGCCTGAGCTAAGGAATGCATTATATAAACAAGCCAAGTGATAAGCAATGAAGCAGGGGGGTGGAAGGCTCTGTCTAAATGTTAATGGAATAGAAATAATTCTAAACACAGACATTAGTGACAGAGAAGATTAGTAATTAATTTTACAAGGTCCCATTGTAAGTAAAGGTGAAATTTAGTTTAAACTGTCAATTTTAGAAATTACAACAGGAATTGTCGACGCACTATCTGGAGAAAATCCAAAGAAACGCTTTGAACTGTCAGCAAGTTTAAGTTATAGGTAGTCATATAAATAAGCCAAATGAGGTCAAAATCGTCATCAGGACAAGTTAACTGTTTCCTGGATAGGAAGGTTTAGTGAGGCGAGACTGCCCTCTATGGACCAAATACCTAAATTGCAATCTGCAGGTTGACCACACCTTCAGTTTCCTAATGGCCTTATCAACTGATGACATACAGAGTCTGCCCCTTTAAAAGTTAGGACAAAGGGAAGAGAGAGTTAGAGTTGAAGGAGTTGGAGTTTGGGCTTTCAGATTCGGACATGCAGAGAGATCCATGACAGATATTCACTCTGGGACTACCTACTCATCTGATGAGAACATCTACTTAACTGGTAATTATGCTGGTTTTATTTAATTAAACTAAATTAATAAAAAAAATCTAATAGCATGATATATGACTGGATAAATCACGGTCAGATTTCAATATTTAGAAATCTTAGTTAACTAAAGAATATATAGTTATAAACATTCCATTCTGCAGGTGGAATTAAGAATAATTATATATTAGTGTGATATTATCACGTGTTAGCATACAGATTTTATTTATCTAGATGTATTGATTTGCTCTAAAAAAAGATAAGATATCTTTTTAGGCAAATTAAAATTCGGCTTATAGAATCTGGTAGATTACTCTTATCGGATGGTTCCAGGAAATGATTAATGAGCTGGTTTAAATGTTATTTTATTTGAAAATTACATGAGAATAGGATATTATATGCCTAGGAGGATCTAGCCAGCATTGAAAGGGTTACTCAGTTGATCTGTTAGCCAAGGTTTTATGGCTTTTCGCTGGAGTTACTTTCTGTCTGTGAAATACCCTCATAAATCAAAACTCTTGACAGTTGATGCTGTTAGCCATTGGAACGTGGTTTAACATTGCCATTGTATTGCATACTCATGTTATACAAAATATTCACTGATTATTATCATTTTATTTGTCACAATAAATTATATCTATTTTTATAACAAATTGTGATTTTATTTGTATGGAATACATTTCACTTACATGATAACGATCTGTAAGATCTGAAAGAATTGAAATAGTGGGCAATTCTCGACTGTTTAATATTATCATCCCATAAATATCCCCACAGTCAGTAATAAAGTTTTCTCAACTGTGGTAACTGCAAAGATACAATTAAAAATAAGAAAAAAACTGAAAGTTTTCATTCTCTTGATATTAAGAAGGAATACAAAATAGAATCCTACATTATGTCATCGAATAACAAAAATGCTATTTATACCCTCACATTTACATGTGGTCTTGAATATGTTGGGAAGACCACTTAGGGTGGGAATCAGAGAACACATAAGAAATATGTGCCACGTGATTATTGGACCCCCATAGGAAAGCATTGAATCATTACTTTCCTATGAGGAAAAATCTGATGCTGGATGTCCTCATGCAGAGCGGACCAAAGATCTGTTAGGATACAGGAAGCGCCTCCAGTGGCTGTCTGGTAGACAGGGCCGGACTGGCCCACCGGGATACCGGGAAATTTCCCGGTGGGCCACGGCACCTGGGGCTGGGCTGGCTGACAGCCCCATTCAGAACTGATCAGGCTCCTGTAATCCCGGCCAGCCATGTGTGAGCTGTGCGGCCGCACAGAGCCCCATGGGAGCAAGGGGAAGCCAGGCGGCCGGCACAGCTCACACATGGCCGGCATCATAAAAAAATTAAATAAAAATAATTAATAATATTGAGGCGGGGTGGAGCTTAGTGTGCAAGGGGGCGGGGCAGGGCTTAGCGTGCGGCGGGGGCCTGGTTAATGCAGCATGGGAAGCAGGAAGGAGTCCCTGCTTCCCCAACAACCAGCCTCCAGGAGCTTCAAGGGATGTGGAGGTAAGAAGCAGGTCAGTGTGTCTGTGTGTGACACTGTCTGCCTGTGTGTGTGTGACACTGTCTGCCTGTGTGTGTGTGACACTGTCTGCCTGTGTGTGTGTGTGACACTGTCTGCCTGTGTGTGTGGATGTCTTTGTGTGTGTGCGCATCTGCTAGTGAGTGAGCGAGCGAGCTTCTGTGTGTGCGCGCGCGCATCTGCTAGTGAGGGAGCCTCTGTGTGTGTGTGCGCCTGCTCGTGAGTGAGCTTGTATGTGTATCAGTGAGCTTGTCTGTAGGGATTATATGTGTGTGTGCGCATGTTAGTGAGCTTGTCTGTAAGGAGCATGGGTGTGTCAGAGCCTGTCTGTGGTGAGCATGTGTGTAGTGAGCTTGTCTATAGTAAGCATGAGTGTGATCGTGACCTTGTCTGTAGTGGCCATATGTGTGTCAGTGAGCATGTGTGTAGTGAATTTGTGTGTCAGTGAGCTCTTCTGTAGGGAGCATGTGTCTGTCAATGGGCTTGTCTGTAGGGAGAGAGTGTGCGCATCAGTGAGCTTGTCTGTAGTGAGCATGTGTGTGACAATGAGCTTGTCTGTAGTAAGCGTGTGTGTGTGTATCAGATTTTGTCTGTACTCAATTTGTGTGTGCCAGTAACCTTGTCAGTGAATGTCATTGAGATTGTCTGTCAATGAGCCTATTTGTGAGCATCAGTAAGATTGTCTGTGTCTGTGTATGCTTTACTGTATAATTTAATTACCCTGAAAGAAGAAATGTATCATTTATATATATAGTACCTTGCACTCAGGCTTCAAAGGTGTGTGACCTGGTGCATCACCAAGGCTCCAGTATCCAGGCAATTGAAATAGTTGGCTGCACTCTCAGATTTCCTTAAAACATAACTTTTATTTAAATATTTCAATATAAGTTAAGTTTTAAGGAAATCTGAGAGTGCAGCCAACTATTTCAATTGCGTATAATATATATATATATATATATATATATATATATATAAAAAACACCCTACATAGCACAATGACTTATGGGGCTGGCATAGATTTTTTCCAGGGCTGCTTCGTATCCCCAGTCCGGCCCTGCTGGTAGACCAGCACTGGAGGCAGTCTTAGTGCTGCAATATAAACATTCCATGAGCTGAAGTGGTCGTCGTGTCTAAAGTGTCCCTTTAACCCCTTAAGGACCAAACTTCTGGAATAAAAGGGAATCATGACATGTCACACACGTCATGTGTCCTTAAGGGGTTAATCATTCAGTCTCCTCACACTTTGCCAAGTGTCATAATGGGGACCCTAAACAATTACATTTTATAGGTATCCAACAAGTTGATAAAAACTGGAGAGGGGGTAATTATAATAAATAACTTGGCAAATAAGATATGAGATGGATGTTTAATATGGATACTTTAAGCACTAAAGGCTTAAAAGAACACTATAGTCACCTAAATTACTTTAGCTAAATACTTTAGCAATTTCACTGCTCAATTCACTGTCATTTTTAGGAGTTAAATCACTTTGATTCTGTTTATGCAGCCCTAGCCACACCTCCCCTGGCTATGATTGACAGAGCCTGCATGGAAAAAAACTAGTTTCACTTTCAAACAGATGTAATTTACCTTAAATAATTGTATCTTAATCTCTAAATTGAACTTTATTCACATACAGGAGGCTCTTGCAGGGTCTAGCAAGCTATTAACATAGCAGGGGATAAGAAAATCTTAATTAAACAAAATTTGTAATAAAGAAAGCCTAAATAGGGCTCTATTTACAGGAAGTGTTTATGGAAGGCTGTGCAAGTCACATGCAGGGAGGTGTGACTAGGGTTCATAAACAAAGGGATTCAACTCCTAAATGGCAGAGGATTGAGCAGTGAGGCTGCAGGGGCATGTTATATACACCAAAACTGCTTCATTAAGCTAAAGTTGTTCAGGTGACTATAGTGTCCATTTAAATATAGACTTTGAAATTAATGGGTTCAATTAAATAGTTTGTTTTTAAGGTGTTTTATATGTGTATCTTTTTCTTCTACCTTTTCTTGGGATATATTGATGCCATTAATGCTTGTGGCATGTATGGAAGAATGTATCAAGAGTTATTGACCGGCCTTTTATGATTTTCCCAATGTGGAACGGTTAATATAGATTTTCAGACTTTAGAAGATTTTTAAATCGCCTGATTGCGTCTTGATATCTTGACTGGAAGCAATGTTATGCATTGACGTCTGAGTACAAAGAAGCGGATAGGATGTGCAAAGGGAGTACCAACGTTCGGCCCTTAATTAGGATTACGTAGACACGGAAGTGAAGTTGATAGAGCCCAATTGATTATTCTATATATACACAGGAATGCTTGAGAATTTCGTAATTATGCACCTGAGGAAGACAGATCTTGTTGAAATGCTGTAAGGAGTCTTACCTGATAGGGAGTCCAGCTCGCAGAGTTATATGCTCACCCTTGCAAAGTAGACACAGACCAGGTAAGACGCCACCTGGCCTGTGAGTCTGTGCATGGGGGCTTTCCAGGAAAAGTGCTCCAAGTCTCAGTACAGCAGGGATTAGCAGAAGCGTAGTCAAGGAAAGCCAAAATCAGGGAAGCCAGAGATCAGAGTAGTCCAGGAGGAAAGCCAAGATCAGAAGCCGGAATCAGACAGGAAATACTGGAACGCAGATACAACTAGACAGGAACCAAACAAGGGAACCAGAGTCAATGAACTGACACCCCTTCCAGGGTGAGGCAGGCTTTTATATCCAGCCAATTACTATGGGATACAGGTGTACAGAGCAGCCACGGGTAAGTTCAGCTCCCAGTGCTGGAAACAAGGCGAGGACACCTATTAAAGCAATACATGAATGGCTGGATAGCACAGTGGCAAAAGCGCAAGATTCACGAAGCCAAAGTCCAGGGTTCAAATCCCCTGCTGGGCACTCCTGGGGTGACCTCGTCTGGCAGACTGGATGTCGCGGCGAGAACCGTGACAAATGCATTGTGCTGGTTTTACTATGTGGCTGTGGAATGGCTTTATCTAATTTTAAGAAAACCAGAATAAGAGAGCTATCTAACTTTAAATATGGCAATCCCACATAAAGATAGCAAATGAGATAGTTAACTACTAAACAGCTAAAAGATGAAAATTAAAGGGACACTAGTCACCAGAACCAATTTAACTTAATGAAGCAGTTTTCTGTATTGGTAATGTCTCTGAAGTCTTACTGCTAAATTCTCTGCCATTTAGGAGTAAAATCACTTTTGTTTCTAACTTTCTATCCATGAAGCTGTAGCCATATGTCCAACGGCTCTGACTGACACAGTCTCCATGAAAAAAGGTATCATTTTCAATCAGATGTTAACTTACTTTAGAAGGTTTCATCTCCAGCTCTGTAAATTGAACCTTAATTACATACAAGAGGTTCCTGCAAGGTCTAGCTAGATATTAACAGTGCATGACACGAGAAATTCTAAATAAACAGAATGTGCAATAAACAAAGTGTAAACATCATATCTCACTTCACAGGGAGTGTTTAGAAAGACTGTGCATTTTACTTGCAGGAAGCTTTTACCAGAGCTGCATAAACAAAAAGTGTTTTAACCAGCTCTGCATGGAGATGCTGAAATTATCTCATGGAGATTCAATACATCTCTATTAGAAGATGTTGATTGGCCAAAAGGCGTTTGGCCCTGCCCTTGCCCTACCTCCTTGACAATCGCAGCATTGGATTGACTGAGATCATCAATTCTGATGATGTCTGCCAAGAAACAAATCGGGGCGGGGCCAGCAACTGCAGACCCGTGGAGAGTGGAAAATAAGGTTAAATGGTGGTTTTAACACCTATAGTGTTCCTTTAAGCTAAAGTTGTTTTGAGGACTATAGTGTTCCTTTAAGAAAAGGACTTCTTTTAATTTTGATCTTTCAGCTGTTTATCTGTTTAGCAGATAACCTCCTGAATTGATACTTTGTAACTGCCAACTTCATTCATTCCCGGTAGGGAATAATGTATGTCCGAATTTTGAAAGTTAATATAATTTTCGAGGAAAAATTGGGTTAGTCTGAATAAATATTTTTTCAGGATTTTGGACGAATATAATTTGATAACTAACAAATTTTCACCTGTGCACCTCTTTGCTTAGAGGCTCTATCAGTAGTGGAAAACAAAGAGGCTGAGAAAAATATATGTTCATTGCTAGAATTGTAACAACAGGTAACATTACTAAAAATGAAAAAAAGTCATTCAGCTATAATGCAATTACACCGGCAACAATTGAGCCCGAAATCACTTCCTCCTTGTGCTTTTGAAGGTGCATCCACACAGAGGACAGCAGCTCACAGCAGCCACCACAGGCCCTGCCCTTGACCTGTAATGTGCCGGCCCAGATCCCCAATGGATCCCGGGGAAGTCACCCTCACATAAACAAACAACTGCAGAAGACTTCCAAACACTAAAATACTACAAAGCCCCCATGAACAAAACACCAATGACAACTCACATCCATGCACACAAACCCACAAGCAGCCCCCAGACATACACACAACACTACACACAATGACATAGCTATACACAGCCCAAATTCACACACATGATACACAGTCCACATACATACGCACAAACAAATTACAACACAGCTGCAACACCCATACATAACACAAGCAGCAGAATATGGTAAAACACATACATTTTTTGCATTTTTTTTTTTAACCCCTTAAGACCGCAGCCAAATGTACAAGTTGTGAACCAAAAAAAATGTAAACAAACCACAGATTTTGACTATATGTCTGTTCAACAATAATTTACCTCTTTCATATTAAATGCACCCACACTTATTATATATCATTTTGTTCAGGGGAAACAGGGCTTTCATTTAACATCAAATATTTAGGTATGGAACATAACGTAATATGAATAAAATATAAAAAAATTAGAGAAAATATGATTTTTTTTTAATTTTCTTAGTTCTATGTGACATTCTAACTGTGAATGTCATAATACTGTTTGCTTTTACTGCAATAAAATACACATATTTGTATTCAGCGATGTCTCACGTGTAAAACAGTACCCCCTATGTACAGGTTTTATGGTGTTTTGGGAAGTTACAGGGTCAAATATAGCATGTTACACTTTTCAGTTTTTTCACATTGAATTTTGCCAGTTTGGTTATGTTGCCTTTGAGACTGTATGGTAGCCCAGGAATGAAAATTACCCCCATGATGGCATACCATTTGCAAAAGTAGACAACCCAAGGTATTGCAAATGGGGTATGTCCAGTCTTTTTTAGTAGCCACTTGGTCACAAACACTAGCCAAAGTTAACGTTAATATTTGTTTGTGTGTGAAAAATGCAAAAAACTAATTTGAAAGCCAATTTTGGCCAGTGTTTGTGACTAAGTGGCTACTAAAAAAGACTGAACATACCCCATTTGCAATACCTTGGGTTGTCTACTTTTGCAAATGGTATGCCATTATGGAGGTAATTCTTATTTCTGGGCTACTATACGGTCTCAAAGCCAACGTAACCAATCTGGCGAATTTCATTGTGAAAAAACTGAAACGCAAGCCTTATATTTGACTCTGTAACTTTTGAAAACACCATAAAACCTGTACATGAGGGGTACTGTTATACTCAGGAGACTTTGCTGAACACAAATATTTGTGTTTCAAAACAGTAAAAAGTATGACAGCAAAAATATCGTCAGTGTAAGTGCCGTTTGTGTGCGAAAAAGGCAATAAATTTCACTTTCCCTGACGATATCATTGTTGTAATAAATTTTACGGTTTTGAAACACAAATATTTGTATTCAGCGATGTCTCCCGAGTAAAACAGTACCCCCCAAGTACAGGTTTTATAGTGTCTTGGAAAGTTATAGGGTTAAATATAGTGCTAGCAAATTAAATTCCCTATACTTTCGGCCTGGGTTGTTAGGCAGGTCCCGCTAATTGTAATTAATTAGGATACCTAATTATGTAAAATTATTACATAAATATATATGTAAAATTATTATATATACACGTGTGTGTATATATATATATGTATATAATTTTTTTACTATTATTTTTATTTATATATAGGTATACATATAGTGATGTATACGTATATACTTGGGTATATACATATATATATTATTTCGTTCTACGTGTATTTTGATATCTATATCTATATATATATATATATATCTATATATATATATATATATATATATATATTATCAAAATACAGTTAGAATGAAATTACACACATATATATTTTTAATTATTTATTTTTTTATTTTAATTTTTTTTACGTATTTACATATTTTTTTATTATAATATATATATATATATATATAATTATAATTATGTATATATTTAATCAATATCCTTCTACGTGTATTTTGATATTAATATATATATATATAATTATATATATAAATATTAAAATACACTTAGTGTATGTGTAAATGTGTGCGTATATATATATATTATATATAGATCATATATATAATATATATATAAATGATGTAAGTGTATTTTATTTTTAACTTTAATTTTTATTTTTTTTTACATTAAGGGGTTAATAGGGGAGGAGAGGGGCAGAGACAGTGTCAGCCAGTGATTTTACATCACTGGCTGACACACAGGATCAGTGATCACAGTGACTGGCTGTCACTGTGATCACCTCCTGCAGATCGCGGTAATTGGCCACAGGGGGAGTGCCTGGGTGGCCAGGCATGCCCCCCACCGCGATCTGCAGGGGGATCCTGCCTGCAGTTACTATGGGTCAGCCAATAGGCTGACACATAGTAACCTCTGATCGCAGTGACAGGCTGTCACTGCGATCAGATCGCAGGGAGAGGCTGTCTCTGCATTCAGATCGCAGAGACAGCCTCTCCCTGCGATCATACTCTGCAGATCGCGGTCACTGACCGCAGGGGGACTGCCTGGGGGGCCAGGCATGTCCCCCGACCGCGATCTGCTGCAGAGAATTCCGCCGGCTCCATGTGTCAGCCGATTTTAAAATCGGCTGACACATGGTAAATACCGATCGCAGTGACAGCCTGTCACTGCGATCGGAAGCTGCAGACCGCGGTCCCCAGGCACAGGGGGGCTGCCTGGGGGGCCAGGCATGCCCCCCGACCGCGATCTGCAGCGGCCATGTTCCGCCGGCCACGTGGGGGGTAAGACCGCCCAGGACGTACCATGCCGTCCTGCGGCGTTTAGAGCCGCCCAAATAAGGACGGCATGGTACGTCCTGCGGTCTTAAGGGGTTAAAGGACTGGCACTTGAAAATGTTGTTTTGACACAGCGCTGATAACAGGTTGCCTACCCTGATCATTTTAGACCAGCATTTCCCAATTGGGGTTCCATGGCGATTTGCCACAGCCAAGATGGCCGCCGCTACTTGCTGTTCCCGGAAGGTCAGAAACAGCAGAGATTGCGCAACCGTGATCTCATAAGAGATTGCGGGAGCGCGATCTTAAGTCTGCCTTGCTGTCAGAGCCCACCCTGCCGTCAGCCATTTCCTATCACTCGTGGTAGAGAGTGGACCTGAAAGTGCAAGCTCTTTTATGGGCATTGGAATTATTGCAAAAGAAAATATGATGATAGATACTTGTCATTTGGATTCACAAGTGCCATAAATGAAGATTGTCCAGAAGCACAATGCTTACTTTGCAATAAAATATTGCCAAACAGTTCATTAGCATCTGCTAAATCACTTTTCAACAACACAGTTTTGCGCCGTATTCATGGTCTTGTTGATGACATCCATACTGAACTAATGTCCCGACTGCATCAATGTGATGTGTACTCACTGCTATTAGACGAGTCCACAGATGTTGCGGGACTTTCAATTTTGTTGTTTTTTTTTAGATATAATTTTTGAGAAACAGATTGAAGAAGACTGGTTTTTGTGTAAAACTTTGAAAACTCATACCACTGGTGAGAACATCTTTAACTGTATCCAAAAGTTCATGAACACACACAGTATAAATTGGGACAAATGTGTAGATATGTGCAGTGATGGTGCCAAAGCAATGGTTGGAAAAGTGGCAGGCGGTGTGACACGAATAAGAAATGTAGCAAAAATCAGCACCATTTCTCACGGTGTTCTTCACAGACATGCACTGGCAGCTAAATATTTCAATCTCTACTGTGCTAGACAAATCGGTCCAGGTGATTAATTTTATAAAAAGTGGACTATTACAGTCACGACTATTTAAAATGAATGTGAAGATATGGGTAGTCACCAATCTGCTCTGCTTTAGCATTCAGAAGTCCGTTCGCTATCACGGGGTAAAGTCCTTGTTAGAATGTTTGAATTGCGTCAAGAGTTGTCTGCATATTTCCAGGATCATACATTTGGATTTACAAACACTTTGTGGTTATCTAAAGTATCATATCTTGCCGACATATTCACAAAATTAAATGATGTATGTTTATCACTCCCCAGTATTGCTATACCATGTCAAAGTGCCATACCATGTCGAAATGAATTGGGAAACTCTGTTCTAGACAGTTGAGCTTTATCTGAATATCCACACTATAAATTGGCACATTACACATTATGTTACGAGCTCTCCCTGGACACATTATAATGAGCCCTCTGTTTTATATTAAATACTTGCTTCTAGAGTCCTCATAAAATAATAAAATGTAAACAAATAACCCCATGAACACAGAACTGCACCATATCTGAGCTTCCTATTTAATATTGTGGTATTACTGTGCTATTTAGAGAGCTCACACCCCTCATTTAGCAGACAGAGCCCCGTGAGACCCGGAAGCAGTCTGTCCGCCCCATCCAACACGTGTGTCCCGTTTCCTGTGTCAGACACACCGGGCAGAGCAGGCAGTGACTCGGACATGGGGGCCAGGATCAGCCGCGTCTTCCGGGACTTCAACATTGAAAACCGGGCACACCGGCTCATCGGCAAGGACAAGGTCCGGGCGGCCCCTCCGCACCCCGGCACCAGGGAGGCTCAGCAAGCCCAGATAGAGAGTGAGTGACCTGCGGGGAGCCGAGCTCGGGGTATGGAGCATTGATTGACAGCGAGCTCGGGGTATGGAGCATTGATTGACAGCGAGCTCGGGGTATGGAGCATTGATTGACAGCGAGCTCGGGGTATGGAGCATTGATTGACAGCGAGCTCGGGGTATGGAGCATTGATTGACAGGTGAAGGTCACATGTCCCCAGTCAATACTCTCACTGTGTTAGAGATTTAACGGCAGCGGTCACGGTGTACAGATGTCCTTGTAACGGGAAGCACATAATGCCCTGTTAGAGCGTTGCATGTCGGGAGTTGTAGTTCGGATTAAGTACTGTGTGTGCTGAAGCTGATGCCCAGTACATATCTTTGAAAACTCTGTATGAAGTCTGATTGCTTTTTTTTTTATTATTTTTTTTATTAATAGGTAATTGTTTTCAAGGCATGCCTGTAGAGCAGAATGTCAGTGCAAAAAAGATTTATATGGCATGTGATTACTGTAAAGCAAACATGTCAAACGCAAAAGCTAACACCGACCAAATAAACAAGGTTTAAGATTACGTGGGCCGCAGAAAGTTTGACCTAGAGTTACAGGTATAGGCAACCTTTGACACTCCAGATGTGTTGGACTGCTCCTCCCATAATGCTTTGCTCACATTATGGGTGTAAAAGCGTTATGGTGAATGTAGTCCACAGCATCTGGAGTGCCGAAGGTTGGCTGCCCCAAGGTCGTGGAATCCCTAACCCCCCACTTGAAAAAAAAATGTCGCTGTTTTTGTATGTTAAGGTGTGTATGTATCTGCCACTGTGTATATCTTACACACATAGATACACACAGTGTGTATCTGTGTGTATATGAATCTGACACACAGATACACACTGGCAGATAGTGGCACACAGATACACTGTGTGTGTTTATCTGCATGTCAAGGTTTGTGTGTGTATCTGTGTTTGTATGTGCCAGTGTGTGTACTTGTATCTGACACACAGATATATACACACACACACACTTTCACCCACAGATACATACAAACATACTGGCGCACATATACTCTTTGACAGACATACAAACTCCCTAACAGACACACATACAATTTTTTTTTTTCCATCCACCCAGCCCCCCTACCATTAGGAGTGCTGTCATGGAGTCCCTGTGGTCTAGTGGGGCTGCTGGCAAGCGGTCCCTTGGGTCCAGTGGGGCTTCTGAACAGCTGGTGTGCGGGCGGCAAGGGAGCAGTGATCTCCCTACTCAGCTCCCTCGCGCGCCTCTTAATGATGCCAAAGTGACGTCATATTCAGGCTCCAGCATCACTGCTGAGCACGCAGATCACTGCTCCCTCGCTGCTCGTGGCCATTTTATGTTTTAAACTTTTGGCGGAACCCCAATTGGGAAACGCTGCCCTAGACCAACACAAACTAAAATTACTTTTATCGTTATCATGCAAACAATATGTAATTCTGGGCACATACATAATATTTTACTCAAAAGCTTCACTTCAAGTTATTTACTATGAATTTGGCATTCACTTTGATTTCCTAACAGTTCTCACTTTAGTGAATAAGGCTGTTTTAAAATAGAATAATAATATATATATCCTAGCATATGTTAAATACCTATGTTGTTTATGAAATGTTTTTTAATTCTTGGTTTTCAGCATGAGTCAGATAAGGATGAGTTTTTTTATTATCTTTGCAGTAGGTGTTAAAGATGAGTGTAAAGTCAATGACATACACGTATGTACATGAGCATGCACAAAGTGGGGGATATATATAGATTATTGCTAGAGCAATTACATAAAACAATATGTTTGGAAATCTATACATGAACTAGTTTAAAAGACGTAGCTATTTTGGTGATTTTTTACTTCTAGACATTGGAAAAACTGTAAAGATGGCTCATGGAATGATGTAATTGGTTGCCAGTCTGGTCCTATGACACAAAAAAAAATCCGCAATCTCCATGCATTTTCATGTTTTATATCTCTGTCAACTGCGCATGCAGTTACTCATATATTCCTATCATCCAGAATGTATGTACATGTTTTACAATTAGTACAATTGTGTGTACTAAACTAGTGTAAGTTACAAAATAGCCAAGCTGGGACTACATCTAGGTCAGAAAAGTGTTCCAAGCCAGCTCTTTTGCTTAAATTTTTCAATTTGTTTATAAGTTCATTACAATACGCCACGGTTCCCTGTAAGGGGTAAGTCCACATAATGGACATTTTCAAAATATCAAATGTACCAATCTATCTTTTTAGTGAATATACCCGGTCAGTTAGGAAAACAATAAAAGTAAGCAGTGTGCCAATGGATCCATTGTGGTGTGAGTGATGATTGTTATTCAATCTTGCAACTGAAATGCCAACTTTTTCAACTCCATTATGGACTTTAAGACTTCAAAATGTTCCAAAGTCAATTTACAAGTCACTTGTATCACTAAAGAACGGGGGAGGGTATCTAATTGTTATGTGGGGAACTTAGAAGTGGGGTGTATCCCCCTGGCAATCTTTTCTTTGGCGAGTGCCCTAGTGCGGCAATCATTGTGAATTCATCCTTTGTCTGCTGAGCCCTGAAAGAAGTGCTTCGTTTATTTTACTGAAGAACCTGGCACCCTCTCAGCAATGCACAAACAAGCATGAATTTGTTGTACTTTGTTAAACTATAACCAGGGATGCGGCAAGACTACTGAAAGGGAAATCTGCACATAATGGAGAGTGAAAGAACATTTTATTCCAGTTATGATCATAATAGAAAACCTGCTAAGTTCTAAATTGGAGGGATAAGCAGGAAGTGATTGCTCCTTTTCGATATTTGTTCTACACTTATTAAACAATGCTAGGAAAGGGGTTCTGTTTATGAGCAACCCAGTAATTGCTATCACAGATTTTGAAAACCATTTAATACTGAAAGGTAAGACGGCACCACATGATTCCAGGTGTTGAATTTAGTACGTTTCCTATGGTCCCGTTCTAAGTATAGAGGTCACTTACACTGATGTAATAAATGGTGAAACTGATGTTGAAATGTATCTGAATGTACATACCATAACTACTACAACAATCTGCAGTGGTTATTATTCCAGGACTGCACGCTGTAGTGGTTATGTTGCGTGGAGTGTTCCTGTAATGACTCATGGGCAGCCTTTAACATGTAGATTAATGTTGGGTACTAGAAAGTAATTTCCTTATATATGTTTAAGAGGTAGAATTTAAACAGCTATAGCTGATATTTAATCAGTTTTTGTTTGTTTGTTTGTTTGTTTTATGTTTTGTTTTTAATTTAATTCTTGCTTTATTTGTTTTTCTATTTAAACAGAACATCCAGAAATACAGGAGGCAGTTTACAAAAAAGATGATAAACTCCTTTTGCGGTTGAAAGAAGTTTATGTTGACTCTACAGATCCTTCACTCCAGGTAAGCCAACCTGGTTATCATGGGGGAGGGGATGTGTGTGTGTGTTATAATTTTCATTTTCCCTCTCGAATTGTGGGGAAACTGATTGATTTGCAATAGTTACAGAGCAATTAGTGCAGTTACATTTTAAAGGTTCTGTCTGACCACTGTTTACTATGACTTGTTGTAGGGAGCTTTTGGGGTCCATTTCCTTTATTTTTATTTTATTTTTTTTTCTCTCTCTCGCAATTTCTGATTTTGCTATTTTACCCTAAATATCTATTTTCCTGGTCAATTCTGACAATTTCCAATGTCATGAATATTAATTACAGTCCGATATTTAATTATAACTGGTAATTGTATTAACTAAACTCCACAATGTAACACATTTAAATATGAGTAGCAAAAATTAGATGTTCTGGAAACATTTCTATACATGTCTATAGTCAGTGTGGCTACTTTAACTTTAAAGGTGAACCATCACTTCTTTAGAAATTACACAATTGAATAAAACATAAAAAATGTGATTAAAGTTGTTTTAGCTTATTTTCTTTTTGCTCGATATTAAAGGAACACTAGAGCGTTAGGAATACATATCCGTATTCCTAGTGCCCCTTATCATATAACCCGCACCTAGTATAAAAGGAAAAAAGTAAATAAAACAAATTACTCCCCTTTTTTCCAGTGTCGAGTCTCACTGAGCATTGCAGCAATCTTCTCTGCGAGTTTTATTAATGCAAAGTTATAGGCCAATCCAATGCGCCTAAGATTCTGACATAGAGAATTATTGAAAACAATGATACTCTATGGCCAACCGCGACGGCACCGCGCATGGCCACGTCTTGTTATGGTATAAGAACTGGGAAGTAAGATTCACAGCTCTCCTAACGAGAGGGCTCGGAGGCATGAGTTGAAACTGTGCTTCCTAGCCCTTTAATTAGTGAACTAACTTTGGGGGTAGAAGAGGTGGTGCAGGACTGCAAGCACTATAACAGCTTTACTAAAATTAAGTTCTTAAAGTGCCTACACTGTCCCTTTAAAGAGACTCTCCAAGCACCATAACAGCCCACTGTAATGGTAATAATGCCATGAGTGCCCTAGTAACATACCTGTGTAATTTTTTAAACCGTTTTTAGCATGGTTTCACACTTATTCATTCATTGGTTGAGAGAGTTAGCTATGCACTGTCATCCCATGAATGAGCTCCTGTCTTGAATAAACTGACATCCGTTTTATAAACCGTGAGCAAGTGAGAGCCTGAGAGTGTCAACTGAAGCTGTCAGAAGCCCCAGGTCTGAGGTTTCCAGATTGAAGCCTTGTACCATTGAAAGAAGTTGCTGGGCTGACCAGACATGCACAGTATTCCTGATTTTGGGCTTAAATGTTTTAATCGCTTATGGTAAAAGGGAGTCCAAGACCTCTTTGCATCACAACCACTTCACTGTGATTACTGGCTTAAGTATTTAATTTGGTAGTGCAGTGTGCCGAGTGTTCCTTTAAGCATCTTGTACATGCTCTTTTATAGCTTTGTAGAAGTTTTATTTAGTAACCCTGCATCCATCATTGCTTTCATACATTAAGGGGAGGGGTAACAAGTATGAGACTAATTGGCCAGTTAGTAACAGCCACTATACAGCTTCTACAATTTGAGACATGCACAGGGCTTTTATTGAAAACCATTGTAGGACCAGGATTAACTGAGAAATATCAGACAAATTAGGGACATTTGGAGGAGAGTATCTTTTTATTTTATTGTCCATGGTCTTTTTTTTTTTTTTTTTTTCTAACATCACTGTGATTCACTACAAAAGTAAAGGGTTTGTAACACGTCTCCATCAACTGTATAACAGGCTGAACAAAGTAAAGTTCTGCACTATTAGCCAATGAGTTCTACCCGCCAGGGCTAAATTTTCACTCGCCAATGGCTAGTAGCCAGTGAGAATTGTGAGCTCTGCTATTAGTGCTTTTCTATGTGAATGGATTGGTATTTGTTAGACACAATTATTTCTTAGGGATTGTTGGAGATTTATCCCCTTGGTTGACACGTTTTTAACATTAAATTATAGATGTCTTTTTGCCACAGTTCATGTTGGTGCCTTACTAATACAAAATTGGAGATGTTTTGTTCCCTCTCTATGGTTACCAAATGTACTTTGTTGTGCTAAACAAAAGCCCCCACCAGGCAACTTCACATTTGGTAGGTTTGTATTTTGGGTACTCTGTTTTGCCAAGATTTCTCACAAAAAAAAAAAAAAAAAGAAATGGATTAAAAAAAAAACCCAAATATTTTACATTTATTAAATTTCCATTATTAAACCCTTTTGATTCTATTTTGACTTGTTTGCTAACAATCCATTATCTGCTCCTACAGATACAACACAATATATCACCTGTGTTGCCAGTTATTTGTGTCCTGTGTTGTAATCCCTCATGTTTAAAATGTTCTCCCTTTGAGACCTATTACTGTTTTTCTCTCAAATCATAGTTTGTACTAAACTGAATAGAACCCTTACTGTTTTGGGTTCTAAATAAATAAAGAGAATCTTGCAGTTCTATTTGTCAATTAGCATGCTGTTTTCATCAAAGAGGCCAAGCACATGTTTATTTTTTCCCTCTAAGCTCTGTAATAACTCTATATTCTAAATTTATTTTCACTTTGCACAAAACCTGTTGTGCACAAAATTGTGCTTCTATATAATGAATACATTGCGCATGGAAAATTGTAACAAATGGATACATTAAAGGGACACTAAAAACACCACAACAACTGCATCTTAAGCAGGTTATGGTGCACAGAGATCCCTGTTTTTCTGTACATTGTTGTTTATAACTTTAGCTATGAGCCTAAAAATAGATATATTTTCTGCTATTTTTATTTTGAATCAAAATGAAAAAATAAAGGATATCATGTATCCCTCATGATTAAGGCCTAACGTCCGAAACAAATGTATCCTTTGTTTGTCCTTTTGATCCCAAAAATAATGCTATTTTTGCCTTTACTCTATATTGTGCCTCCTGTGGACTTCTATTTTTAAGTTGTTAGTGGTGTGGCGGACCCCTCTCCAGCATATATTCTACTTGTGTGCAGCACTTCTAATGTTTGCATTAACTATAAGCCTGTCTTGTCTGTCTGATTGATATGTTAGATGAGTAAGCCATACTTGTGGCGGCACACACAGTTCAACACATCTCACCTTGTGCTGAAGCCCCAGCCAAAGCTGCTTGCATGGATGGGTTAGCTGCTCTGGCAAATGCTCTACAAAGCCCGGTTTACAAGACTGTGAATGAGGCTGCTAGCAGCCATTATTTAAACACACAGTTATTACTGGTGTGGTCTCCACCTAGAACCAATTTTGGCAACTTGAAAAATGGTTTCTCCATAACTCAATTTTTTTAATTTTATTTAAAGGGACACTATAGTCACCTGAACAACTTCAGCTTAATGAGGTTGTTTAGGTGAGTGCTACAGCTACCCGGAGCCTTTTTCTTGTAAGCACTGTATTTTCTGAGAAAATGCAGTGTTTACATTGGAAGCTTGGAACACCTCTTGTTGCAGTCAATCAGACGGCCACCAGAGGGACTTCCGAGTTCAGAGGCCCTAAAAAGGCCTCTCGTCCGATGCATTCTGGGTGAATGCATCAGACGGGCTATCAGCACACAAAGCACTGTGAACGCGCTTTGTGTGCTGACAGCCTGTCAGCACTGCTGTGGGCGTGGCTTCAGCTGACAGCTGAAGCCCGAACCCACAGGGATGCTGTCTGGCCACAATAGTGGTTGAAGGGGGGGGGGGGGGGGGACCTACTCTCCTCCCCCCCCCCCCCGGCCCCCACCCTGAGCGGTGGGTGGGGGCCCTAAAAATAAGGGTGGCACATACTGCCCCCCCGGCCCCCACCCCTGTGCGGCGGGTGGGGGCCCTAAAATTATCAATAAGGGGGGACCTATTGTCCCCCCCCGGCCCCCACCCCTGTGCGGTGGGTGGGGGCCTTAAAATAAAAAATAAGGGGGGACATACTGCCCCCCCCCGGCCCCCACCCCTGTGCGGCGGGTGGGGGCCCTAAAATTGTCAATAAGGGGGGACCTATTGCCCCCCCCCGGCCCCCACCCCTGTGCGGCGGGTGGGGGCCCTAAAATTCACAATAAGGGGGGGACATACTGCCCCCCCCCGGCCCCCACCCCTGTGCGGCGGGTGGGGGCCCTAAAATTGTCAATAAGGGGGGACCTATTGCCCCCCCCGGCCCCCACCCCTGTGCGGCGGGTGGGGGCCTTAAAATAAAAAATAAGGGGGGGACATACTGCCCCCCCCCCGGCCCCCACCCCTGAGCGGTGGGTGGGGGCCCTAAAATTCGCAATAGGGGGGGACCTACTGTCCCCCCCCGGCCCCCACCCCTGTGCGGCGGGTGGGGGCCCTAAAATTCACAATAAGGGGGGGGACCTACTGCCCCCACCCCTGAGCGGTGGGTGGGGGCCCTAAAATTATCAATAGGGGGGGACCTATTGTCCCCCCCCGGCCCCCACCCCTGAGTGGTGGGTGGGGGCCCTAAATACAAAGGGGGTGGGGACCCTAGTTAACCCTCTCTCCCCCCCCCCCCCCCCCCAAAAAAAAAAAACTTATCTCCCTACCTACCCCCCTCACCCTAAAAATAATGAGGGGGGACCCTTTAACTAAAAACCTGTAAAGAAAAAAAAAATAAGATAAAAACAACTTACCATTCGATGTTTTCTTTCTTCTAAAATCTTCTTTCTTCAGCCCCAAAAAAGGCCAAATAAAAATCCATAATAACCGACGCAATAAAAAAAAAAAAAAAAAAAACCAGAGCGCAAAAAAAATAATCCATCTTCACCCATGGAGGGCTCCGCGCAGACTGAGCTCCGCAGGGCGGGGGAAGGCTTATAAAGCCTTGCCCTGCCCTGCAATTAGGCTAAGAACACTCTGATTGGTGAGTTTAAGCCAATCAGAGTGCTCTTTGTCATTTTACAAGCGTGGGAAAGTTCTTTGGAATTTTCCCACGCTTGTAAAATGACACAGAGCACTGTGATTGGATGGATTTCAAGCCATCCAATCACAGTGCTCTTTGTCATTTTACATGCCGCTCTATGAAGAACGCGATTAGTGCAGCGCGAAGCCGCGCATGCGCACCACATCGCCCTCTCCATTGGGCCCCGCGATTTCGTCATTTTGACGAAAAAGGGGGCGCGGCCTGGCTGGGAGCTCGGCGCTGGAACGGAGGTAAGTTTTTAATATAAAAACACCTCAAATTTTTTTTTAATTAAATGTAAGTTCATATAAAAGCAAGAAGGAAGGCTGGGGGACCTGTCTTTCTTGCTTTTATATGTAGACTATAGAGTCCCTTTAATTTTTTTAAAATACTTTATACAGCCAATAGCTGTCTGCTAATTCAGCAGTTCCACTTACCAGATCTGATAAATGGAAATACTGTTTGGGGCTTGTGGGATATGCTTTCTGTTTACATGAAGACAGGCACCTGATAGGTGAAACGTCTTGCTGCTCAGAGTTTTCTCACGCTGGTCTCTCTCTGCGGTTGGCCCTGCCAATCAGCATCTCCTCAGAGAATCATCTTTATCAGGACCATTCAGCGTCTCAATGCAGAGCGTGGACATGCTGAATGTAAATCCTGCAAAGATTGCAGGACTTTACCCAGGAGGTCCCTCTAGTGGCTGTCTGAGTGATTGCTACTAGAGGTATTACTAGGCAGCAATGTAAACACTGGTTTTACTCTGGAAAGACAGCATTTATATTGTTTAGGCTACAGGGACAGACTACAGATACCAGAACCACTACATTAGTGTTTCTGGTGACTATAGTGTCCTTTTAACACGATTTCTGTATAGTATGTAAAATGCAAAATAGAATAATTTGCATAAAAAAAGTATGCAGAATTCTAATATAAGGAACATACTGTCTCTTGTTCTACCTCTTTGAGTCCAAATTCTTTCAGTAAGCCCCTTCACAACGATGAAGCTAGGCTACAGAAAAGATGGACAGGTCCAAACCTGTTAAATGGAAACAGTAGTCCAGAAAATAGCAATTATCATTTCAGGACTATAGATCCCCTTTTGTGTTGAACAATTACCGTAAGTTAAACAAACAAAAATGACTCTCCTTGTTCCCAGTGCTGGGACTCCTCTGCTGCAGCATCCAACTCTGCCTCCAGTGATTTCTGTAGGCATTCTGACATCATCCGGGATCATGTCCTGTCCAATGCTTTTTACTGGAGTAGAGCGCACATGCGTGGCAAAGAGCTGCTTTCCTCCAAGCAAATTTTTGCTATCTGCAGCATTTGATTCCAAGACTGAGTTTTACGTGGTTTGGAGGAGGTGCCTCTAGTATATTTTAGGAAGACTGCCTCTAGAAGTGGATTTAACCCTGCAATGTAAACATTGTAGTTTCTAATAAAACTTCAATGCTTTACATTGCAGGGTTCGGTTCAATGACAGGATCATTAAGATAAAGTGCAGTAAAAATGAGAATCTAGCGCACTCCCTTATCTACTAAACAGCTACTTTGGTGCTGACCGATTTGTTAGTTTTATTAAAAACACCTAATCTAGGCAAACGATAATGGGGGTTTAGTTACACTATATGATCATACATTGCATAAGCCTGCCACAACGTCAATGTACCCCATCTTTGGCAGGTCCTACTCTAACACCCAAATGTATTCTAAATGAGCTACTTACTTGGGGAAATACTTCCATCTCAAGTTCTCTGCAGTACAAGGCTAAATAGGATCCTGAGATGAGGCACCTGTGACATGGAGGGGTGCAGAACCAAGGAGCTGGCTAGACTCCTAAAAAATATACATATGAGAAAACAAGGGGTTGAGATAAAGTGGTCTGGGTGACCATAGTGTTCCCTTAAAGCAGGCCTGTCCAACCTGCGCCCCCCAGATGTTGCTGAACTACAACTCCCATGATTCTTTCAATGACACAGATAGCCATGGAATCATGGGAGTTGTAGTTCAGCAACATCAGGGGGGGGCGCAGGTTGGACAGGCCTGCTTTAAGGGAACACTATAGTCACCCAGAGCACTTTATGTCATGATTCCCTTTTATTCCATAAGTTTGGTCCTTAAGAGGTTAAAGGATTACTATAGGGTCAGGAACACAAACCTGTATTCCTGACCCTATGGTGTTAAAACCCCTGGGCCCCTCATGCCTCCATAAATATAGCAACATCTTACTGTATTCAAGCCTGAAGCTCTAGATCTGCATGCTGTTTGCCCCGGAAAAACTAGCGGTCTGCTGACATCATCAGAATTAGTGACCTGATCCAATCACAATGCTTCCCCATAGGATTGGCTGAGAATGACTAGAAGGCAGATCAGGGGTAGAGCCATCATGATTCAAACACAACCCAGGCTAATCAGCATCTCCTCATAGAGATGAATTGACTCAATGAATCTCTATGTGGAAAGTTCAGTGTCTGCATGCAGAGGGAGGAGATACTGAATGTTTGGATGCATTTTTAGGCAGCCATAACCCAGGAAGGATCTCTAACAGCCATCTGAGGAGTGGCCAGTGAAGTTATTACTAGGCTGTAATGTAAACACTGCATTTTCTCTGGAAATACAGTGTTTACAGCAAAAAGCCTGAAGGTAATGATTCTACTCACCAGAACAAATTCAATAAGCTGTAGTTGTTCTGGTGACTATAGTGTCCCTTTAAAGACACTCCTTAAGATGTTTTGCCCAAAATTGGCTTTGGTGTCAACAACATATTTGTAGTTTGTGTCTCAGTGCTGTCAGTACCCAATAAAAAGCTAGAAATATAATAGTTGCAATAACTGGAATAATCTAGATTCGTTAACTTTTTTTAAAATCATTTTATACAGGTTAAAGGGACACTATAGTCACCAGAACAACTTTAGCTTAATGAAGCAGTTTTGGTGTATAGATCATGCCTATGAAGTCTCGCTGCTCAATTCTCTGTCATTTAGGATTTGAATCACTATTGTTTCTGTCCATGCAGCACCTGCGTGTGATCGCACAGCCTTTTTTTTTTAAAATATTTTTAATTGAGAAGTTACTTTACCTTTTTTATCTCCCGCTCTTTATCTTGAACTTTAATCACATAGGCTCCTGTAAGGTCTAGCATGCTAGTAATAGTGTAGGAGATCATCAATTCTAAAAACAGAATTTGCAATGAAGGAAGTGTAAACATTAGTTCTCCATTCACAGGAAGTGTTTAGGTAGTCTGTGCATTTAACTTGCAGAGAGGTGTAACTAGAGCTATATAAACAAACTGTTTTAACTCCTAAATGGTAGAGAATTGAGCAGTAAGCTAAATTTGTTTTGGTGACTATAGTGTCCTTTTAATATTTACTCTATAAAGTCAGTCCTATAATATTTACATAACATGCACCCTGAAGCAGTTTTCTTTTCAAAATGTGTGCTATAGATAATGTCAGGGCAGTTATGCAGTTATGGAAAAACTCTCTGCTGCCTCTGTAGCAATCAGCCGTGACATGTATGATTGGTGTATGTGCTCCTATTAAAAAATGATTACCCTGCATTCACTAACCTGGAATTACTTCAAATAAGTCACTTTGGGGTGGAGTAAATGTTCCACTTCCGTTGTGGTCATTAATCAGCACTTTGTTTATTGACCTGTTCTGGTGCAGACACTAACATTTTTCTACCAAATACAATAAAAAAAATGTTTATATTGAGAATCATTTGTGTCTGTCGACAAAGCACTATGAAGGGGTTAAGAATAATTGTTATTGTTTAGTAGTACATTACCTTTTGGGCATATATACTTCTATTTTGCACTTCTACCCTCTTGTCTTCCATTTTCTGTAATAAATATTTCTGTGTGCTTTTTCTCACCCTTTCACTTAACCAGCCAGGCCCTTTTTATACGACTGCCTTAAGTGTTGATCTTGTCCTTAATAAGAAATCATTAACAAACACCGTAAGCTCTCCACCCACTGGTGAATCTAGAGAGCTTAAGTTTACAGCTATTCTTGTTGTGTTGACCCAGTTTTTCACCGCACTTTTGTTTTTCTCAGACAAATTCACACACTGTGGCTCATATACTAAATATTTAACTGTTCTCATTCTCCGACCCAGTCGACACATTCCTAACCCATAGAAATCTTACATTTACTGCTATACCTTTTATGTCTGTTTGTGAATCGTGAATCACTTTTATGAGCATAGTCTTGTACAGTGCTGGAGAGGTTTCTTGATGTCTTCAGTAAGACACCATTATATGCATCATAATCTCTGAAGCAGGGGGGCCCAAAAAGTAGATCCCTAAATGTTAAGGAACTAAAAGTCCTACAATGCTTTGCATGTCTGTAGACTGACAAGACATCATGGAGGCTGTAGTTTTAAAACATCTGGGCATCTACCTTTTGGGCACCTCTGTCGAAAGTGGAACTTCTAATTTAGGTATATCTAAAAGGGAGGCTAGTCCAGGGTTTTCCCAGAGGAAAAACGGTTTTACTACATACTGTGGGATAGTGCCAGGAATTACTGGCACCATAATCACATCAGTTTGTTTTTACTTCTGACATTGTTTAATGCAGGCCTGCTCAACCTGTGGCCCACCAGATGTATTGAACTACATCTCCCATGATTCTTTGAATGAAACAGCCAACACACATGTTTCTTTGGATAAAACAGCCAGGGAATCATGGCTGATAACCAAGGAATCGTGGGATTTGTAGTTCAAAACATCTGCAGAGCTGAAGGTTGTGCAGGCCTGGTTTAACCCCTTAATGACACATGACATGTGTGACATGTCATGATTCCCTTTTATTCCCGAAGTTTGGTTCTTAAGGGGTTAAAGAGTTACTACAACCATCATAATCACTACTGCCTACTATATTGGTTATTATAGCAGGTGTAACCTGGGTTTATTCTCCGGTAATGGGGTCCGGTTATGCAGTGCAGGCAGGCTTTCAAAATTCTGCTTCCGCGGAGCTGCAAAGACTGCTGTCGATCGTGCCGCTCATTTATTGTCTGGGAGCGCCATCTGTTTACTCTTGGACAATGAATGAGTGTATGTGCATCAAAATTTGTGCAGAACGGATATTGGCCAGCTTCGAACTCTTGGTTCTCGCTGGCTGAAGATGCCCCATGACACTGCCAGGAGTGGCATTACATCTCCAGCAGCATAGGGGTTAAACTCTGTATGTGCAAGGAAACGCTGCACGTACAGATTCTAGGCACTTATGACCACTTCAAGTCACTGAAGTAGTCATGGTGCTTGGAGTAACCCTTTCAATTATGTACACCATTACACAAATTGTCATGTATGGCACCCATAAATTCTTTCAAACTATCACTGTTGTACACCATCAGAAGTCTATTATTCTGCAGTGGATACCTGTAGTAGATTATGTTGCCACTTGGCTCCGTCCCTCAGTTTTTTCTTTCTATTTTGTTAATCTGTTAAGCAGTTTGAAGAAAGGAAAGAACTCTCCTTTAATGATTTCTTCTCTTTCTTTCATAAAGAAATTACTTTTCTCAGACATGTAGAAGGGTTTTGTTTTATTTTTTTATGCATACGGAAACACCAATTCTGCTAACAGTTTTCGGTGAATGGGATATTTTAAGTACATTGAAGGAACTTCTTTTTTTGCCTTCTATTTCATTAAGTAAAAAATTTAGGAAAGAAATAAGGTGATAGGTATACTTCACTTCGGCCTCAATAGACAGGATAAAACCTATTAATATAAACAGAAAACCCACCATAGCATAGACTGTAGAAAGGTGATATTCGTAAAATTCAATATGGAGAACCGCAGTAAAATAAATATTGTATGTTATTATAAAAATAAAGGTAAAACAAACACACAAGAATAAGTGATAGATGCACCTGAGGAAGACCAGTTACGGTCGAAAAGCGTTGTGCTTATTATTTTTACCACTTATTCTTGTGTTTGTTTTACCTTTTTATTTTTATAATAAAATACAATATTTATTTTACTGCGGTTCCTGAATTTCATCATATCCATGGGACCCATCGACTAAACAACACGCTGAGTGGATACATTATACCTACGGAGTTCAGAGCCGACCTTAAGGGCTCAAAAATATGTGAGTGTTCTCCATATTTAATTTTGCGGATATCACCTTTTATACAGTCTATGCTATGGTGGTTTTCTGTTTATATTAATAGGTTTTATCCTGTCTATTGAGGCCGAAGTGAAGTATACCTAGCATTTTGTGCGCTATCACCTTATTTCTTTCCAAGACTTTATGTATGTATAAGTGTTATCTTGGCATAGCACTTGGGTGATTTTTAGCTGCACGGTTTTAGGATACTATTGTGGCGCCATTGTCTTTAATTTTTTGTACATATTGTTAAGTAAAAAATAGCTGTAAAATCCAGAAGTGAACACAATTACATTTCTTTGTGGTAGATTTAAAAAGAAGAAAAAAATCTTTATAAATCTTTAAAGCCCATTATAATTAGTCAGCCTATTGCACGAATTTACCATTTTTCTCTTGTTGTTCTTAGGTGAAGAGTGAAGATGAGCCATTGTCGGTTCAAGAGGAATTCAGACTTCCTAAACTAACCATGGGAAGCAATCAGTTTTCTGTTGTGGATGTGAAAGACATTCCTAAGGGAAAGATTTCTATACTGGAGGCACTGACAGCTCTCCACAATCACAAACAAAATCCCCAAATCTGGACCTCAGAAAAAATAGCAAAGGAATATAACTTGGACATTAAGGACTGCCAGTCTCTATTGGAATATTTTATTCCTTTTGATATGAAAATCTTTCCACGACAAGACACCAAAGATGTAACAGAAACATGATGATGTTGTGTTTTCCCATGTTTATTTTTAAACATTACTACATGTACAGAATAATATGAACCTAAAATTATTTCTCTTTTCTTTTGTTTATACACTTGGGTTTTTCCTTGATTTGTGTACAACACACTTACTGGCAAGTCAAGAAGAAATTAATGTGTACACCAAAGTTCATGCAGAATTCTCACTGGCTAGAAAATGAATAAAAACTGTGCTTTAACGAAATTCACGAAAGTGTGAATTGTCACAAATGATGTTGGCAATATTTTTTTTTTTTTTTTTAAAGAGTGATTTGAATAGGTTTTGGTGCTTGGAGTTTGTACTGCACATACAGAGTTATCCCATTGTACAGCGCTACTGCATTTAATGGTGCTATATAAATAATAATATAGTGTTGATGCTGAAGGTATGACTTCACCTCCGGCATTGTCCTAAGCATATACCAAGCTTGCGGCACAGTCTACACGCCATACCACCTTCATTCATTTCAGAGTCCAGGACATCCTTTCTCCTGTAATGAGAGGGAGTGACCTCTAAAGAGCTCTGGGCTGAATGGAGAACTTGGCCTTGGCGTGGGATTACAGGAAGTTTGTTTTTAAAGTTGCGGTACCGTGCCTGCAAGGATTACGCCATCCATTATTCCAGTTTTTGTTGGAGTAACTGATAAGGCACTTTGCAAAATACATTTTAATTTCAAATGGATTCCTCAGGAGTCCTGCAACTGTTCGTTAAGCTTTGATTTGACAGAGGCTCCAATGCTCAAAGCTAGCTGGTTTTAGTTCCACACGGGGGCAAATAAAGTGTGCTAATGAAACTTAATCTGCTACTTGTTAAAGCGTTTTATAGCAAGATACAAATACCCATTGGCCTAAGGTCTGTTGCGGTTTTAGAGAAAAGGGTTGCATCTTATTGCTTTTTTAATAAACTTTGTTTATATTATCCCAGCCAATCATTTTGTATGTAAACTCATAAAAAAGGCATTTGTAATACTCCATTCTTGCTGGGACTAATAAGATTGAAATCTTAGTGTCTAGGATTATTTTATATGGAACCTGACATATCGATGATACCAGGTTGTCATAGTGATAGTGAATGTTACTGGTGCTGAGCATTGTGATTTATAGTGCCCGACAGAATGGACATGACACCACACCATTCCGGTACTGTATGCGAGGCTGCTGCATTGTAGCTTGGAAGACCCTAGTGACTGGTATCTCCACTTTAAGACAGCATGGGCAGTGATGCAGACCTAATAATCTCCTGACAGAATTGAGCAGCAGGAAAAGAGGTAAAAAAAATAAAAAAAAACCATACTGGCAAGCAAGTGTGTCTCTGTACTTGTGCATATAAGTACGTGTAACTAACTACTAATCAGTGGCAGCTGTTGAAGTTTTAGGATGGTGGGGTGCAAGACTCCAACCAAGTAACACTGAGTCCACCCTTTTCCTCTGAACATTCCACCTTCTCACCCCCTGATCCAATAGAGTGAGGAGATATCAAAACAGCCATACATATTTATTTGGCTCATTTAACATTTTCAGTACCAAAGATATGACCAGCACATTACGAATGAATCTGTGGTACACCTCCAGGCAATGAAAGGGTTAACACATTGTAAATGACGCATTGCTTTGTCTGCAGGAAACTGGTTTGTCACATGAATTCAACTATGTCAGGTCTGATACAATATATTATGCTAAAATATGAAACTATCACAATAGTCAGATTAAAAAAAAAAGTACTTGAGAATACAGGACAAGACCATAATGGAACTGTACGTGGAAGATTGTGATAGTCTGGAAACATGCTTTGTAACTACATATGTTCCCTTATAGCTAAGTTGTTAATGGTTTCGTTTTTAACCCTAGCAACTGGAGCTCCGTTCCTTGTTTTGATTTGTTATTTTAGATAAAAATGAAACCATGCTTGAGATGTCACATGCAGTGAATGTATTATTATATACAGACCAACACCCAATAAGTAAGTAAACCGTGTATGGTGAAATAAATGTCATTTGTCCAAGTTTCAAAACGGGCATTTACTAAATATTTTCAGATAATGTACTTGTGTGGTGTTACGATACAGCTGTGTAACTGAACTGAAAATTAAAGGAACACTATAGTGTCATGAATACAAACCTGTATTCCTCACACTATAATGTTAAACTAACTATTTAGTCCCCAGTCCTCCTCAGATAACTTTGAAAAGGCAATTACTTACCTTTTCTCCAATGCTGTGGCTGGCTCTGACTACGTGGCTGAGATTGTCAATCTTGAAAATATGAAAACATTGTGAGTTTATTGCGCATGCGCATTCAATGCATCTATTGTAAGATGCATTGAATCAATGCATGTCTATGAGACACATTCAGCATCACTGAACACCCTGTGCAACACTGAGATAGGAAGCACGTTTAGTGGCCATCTGAGTGACTGCTATTAGAGGTGTTCATAGGCAGCAATGTAAACACTGCCTTTTTTCTGAAAAGACAGTGTTTACATTGACACGCTTGCACGGACATGCTGTAGACACTAAAGCCACTTCATGAAGCTGTAGTGGTTCTGGTGATTATAGTGTCCCTTTAAAAGTAGGGAGGAGCACTGAAAATTTGCTGTACAGATTTTGAAATAACAACCATTATCTCAAGGGCTCAATTTTTTTTTTTTTTTTTTTTATGACTTGGCTGCTTTATAAGGATGTAGCCACAGGCTGCTTAGACTCCATTACCTTATTGGGTATTAGATGGGGCATTTCAGAAGTTAACTCTAGGAATAAACGGAGCCTGCCTGGATTACACTCTGGCTGGACATTTTTCACAATTGACACATGCCCAGCTGTTCTCAATAGCTTGCTTATCCAGGCAGCCAGCATTCATAATCAATGAATCATCTGTCTTGTTGTAGAAGTAGGTGCTTGCTTATCATGTATAATAGAAATTTACAAGTTAACCCTTCCCCTTAAGATAATAATATCAATAGTTTATGGTTTGACCACGAACGGGCAACTGATTTTATTTATTTTTAATTGTAATATATATGTAAATACACCTCGGTTTACAAATGCCTCAGTTAACATAATTTTCAGTTTACATAAATAAATTGAAAACAATGTCTTGGTTTACATATTTTTTTCGCAATACAAAGCAAGATTCCCCAGGATGCATTGCGTCTGGGAGGTTTATAGCGCCGCCCCCGCGCATGCTAGAGTCTGTGGGTACTATGTGGCGTTGAGTGTGGAGGTGTTGGAGTGGCATCGAGTTTTGGAGCCATTCTGGAAATTGTTTGCAGCGGTTTTAAGACTTTTTGGAACTTTTTTTTGGTGCATTTCTCAAGCGGTGGAAAGGTAGGGAGTTCTGTATTGAGGGTTGGTTTCCATGCCAGCACATTTTGATTTTTTTCTGACCTCCAGAATGGATTAATTGGTTTTCAATGCATTCCTACCGCGTTTCAGTTTACAAATGTTTCACAATAAGAAACGTCCCGGAGAACGCATTAAATTCGTAAACCGAGGTACCACTGTAATATCATTGGATAATATCCACATGTTAACAGCTGGTAATGAGCCATCAATGACATTTAACTAATCGCAATCAACATTCTGATACTTTTCAACATGACTTAACATTATTGGTTTGACAAAAAAGGGCCTATACCTTTTAGTCAAACTGAAGAAGTCCTGGAAAGGATTTATTAGAAATTAAAGAAACCATTTTTGCGTGATAAATTTCAACAGTCGGGGACTTAAAAACTGTTATCAACTAACCAACCACCACATTGAAGTTTGTAAAGAGTTTTGCACATGAGCATTGCAATAAAATATAAAAGCATATAAAGCAAAACTGATAATGCAACAAATACACATTTACACTACAACCAAAAAAAGTTAGATTTGAACATGCTGAAAGAAACATTTTTATTTGCAATATGTGAAGTTAATATAATAACATGTCACTGAACTGTAAGATGGATCAAACAGGCATGTCAGATTTTTCCAAGATGTAACCGGTTTGTTAACTTTGCGAATCGAGAGTAGCCATGATTACTAATGATAATATTATTAACAGATCACTCTGGTCACCATAACAACTTCAGTGCAGTTAAGATGTTATGGTGCGCAGAGATCCCAGGCTTATGGTGCGCAGAGATCCCAGATCCTTAAAGGGACACTTGAGAATAAAATATCACTGTTATATATGCATTTTTTTCATTGTAGGGATATCTAAATACTTCTTGCAAAACTTGCAGATCTCTTTGCAACAAGGTGCCGATAATAGGCTGAGATCTTCAGCTGTCACTTGTATTCCATTCCATTTTTTGAGTGATAGACTGAAAGGCTGAGGCTTCCTGATTGAATTGTCATACCTTCATAGGAATTACAGTAACAGCGATTTGGGTCAATCTTTCTGAATTTGGTGTTAAACCGTTCACCAACAGTTTAACCCCTTAAGATAAAATGGCACCAAAAACTAGTTACTTGCACAATAAGAACTTCATTGTGGAGCATCCCTTTATACCTGGTTCCAAGTTGATAATGATTTCCAATCTCTGTGGTGTTTCAAGCGGGACATTTTTAAAAAATATTTTTGGATTGGATTTGCCAAAAAAAACATATTCCATCTTGACTGAAGTTCAGAAAATATTATTGATTGAGTTTGCCAGTGGATTGTGATCAATGTGGTCCATGCTAGTGGCTGGTTGTGTATTGAGTTGAGGAAGTTCTCCAAGCCAGCCTCCGTATAAAAATGTGGTTTTGCACTTCATTTACTGACTGCCCTTTGCTCAGATTGTACAGCACTATGTAATTTCGTGCTTCCCACAAAATAAAATGTCATCTGATAATTAAAATCCTGTGACAGTAAAGCAATAAGTAATACACAACATGAGTACAATTAAACATCACATAACACAGGAGAGGAAACCATTTACCTTAGTTGACTTCAGAAGGTAATCTATCAGCACACATCCTTGACAAACAGAGTTTACTAATCTAAAAGCAAAGCTCTGCGAATCATGCATTACATTTTTTTAATACCAGTACCGGATATTACTTTATAAGCTGGATGATCCGATAGTTATTATCAAAGGATTGTTGTATTCAGAATATTGTCAGGCAAGGCTTGAAAACATTGAAATCTACTCAGAAGGTGTTATTTAATGACTAATTATATTCTAACAGAGGTCAGCATGCACACGCAAAAATATCAATTTCTAAATTATTTCTAATATTTAAAGGCTATTTAAAAATTACCAGTCCCATATACAAAATATGGAGACTTAGTTACACCTTATCGCCAAGTACCCCAACACCGGTGGTTCTTTTTTTCTATTTTTAATTTTCAAAATGGAAGACAGAATGTCCCTCTCTACATCACTGTATCTGTGCCAATCAGGACTACTGCATTCTGTTTGCATTCTCTGAGCTCAATACATTTTCCATCTTCGCCAGGTACCACATTTTGACGTGAATTTTCACCTTAGAAGATGATTTCCAGCAAAACTGTCTATAAGTAGACACCGGGTCCAGTTGGTAACCCGAGGTCTAGAAAAAGAAGTCACCGGGTTGTACTAGAACACAGGGGGTAACCCTAATTGAAATAGTAAACACACAAAAAAAAGAAAAAAATACTAATTCACCAACACAAATGCCCAAAAGGGCATTAGGTCAGGAAAAAGTTGTACAACCCTATGGGAATGCTTAATGATTAAAACGAAAGTATTTATTAATGAAGCTAAAAAACGTAGTCTCCTACCTAATAGGTACTAAAGTGGGGTAGGCATAGATGCCTAAAGCAAAGCTGCAGGTAACTTTCAGGGGTACTACAAAAAATGTATATACCCTAGTCCAAGTGAGCAAACAACAAAGTACTCCATCTATACACTACACAGCCATAGATAATCTGGAAACCACTCTGTCTATAGCTCCATACTGACTACTGAGTACTACCTGAACTGAGTCCCTGTTACCTCAGCATAGCATAGAGCTAATGCCTACCATCACTGCCATCACTGCTAGTCCTATAGAGGGACTAAAATAATAACCAAGTGCTACCACCCACAACCCAAGTGCATGGTGAAAAGAAAATAATAACAAAGCCCGACGCGCGTTTCGGCGTATCAAGACGCCGTCGTCAGGGGCATGTACAACCCTAAAAATACATTGTGGTCATCTGTGTGTCGCCCATGATCAGGTGACCACCTGAAGATGCCATGCTGTGTCATACAAAGGGCATGCTTAAGGTTTTGTCTGTGCTTTTATTTTTATTTGCACATTTCTTATGGCTTTCTGAGAATTTCTGAAACAGAATTTCAGAGCTGCTGTGTAAAGTTCAGTTTTTCCAAATGTGCCCTATGATGCTGCACAGCGATACATTTCAGAGTGTACGTTTAACCAAGAGATCTAACACTTTCTCATCTATTCATAATTTAATGCCCATCTATCATTGTATTCCAACATTAACTAGTTTGAAGCTATTTCTCACATTACATTGCTACAAAACATTACCCTCTGTAGCCAGTAGAGTACACCAAAGTATTCTGTTTTCTGACCTCGCTGTATATGTATTCTGACCACTGTAAGCAGTATTCTTTATGCCTCTGGACAGTTATTCTTTAACTTAATTTTTATATGTAATTAGCAGTTCATGAATGCAGGTAGAAATGGTGGCCTGATATCTAGTTTCAAATTTAAATCAAACATTTTATGTATGCTTGCTACATTTGCTATCTTATCTATCTGTTTGTCTACCTATCAATCCATCCATTTGTAGTCTAGTTGTTTAGTGTGTAACTACATAAATATAAACACGAACACTGCATACATTTGAAATATTGTATGATAATATAATATACATTATTGCAATAAATGAAGGACTAGTGGAAAAAAAGGACCCAAAATTGAGATTAAAAAAATTGCCATACACCTGTTTTGTTTCTGCCAACAATAGTAAAATATATTTATTTTTAACTTTTGTTAAAATAAAAATAAGTTTAAGTTAAAAGTCAGTTAGAGTTCTCTTGGTTGTTTAGATACAAGGACTCCCATGTTTTTAAAATACAAAAAGTCTTTAAACGCACCCGTAATCCAGTGCCTAGACAGACTCTGTTGGGCAGCTACTGTTTTTCTTCTGAGAACATCCATCAAGTCTAATCCAGAACTGATGTACATGTGAAGCGAGTGGCAGGCACATTCAAATGCTTCTCGTAGGAAAGTATTGAACTGGATGCTTTCCTATGAACTGCAACATCATGTGACCAAATTTTCAGTTGTTGCAGAGGAAGCACCTCTAGTGGCTGTCCGGAAGGTATGTTTACTAGACTTGGGCATTTATTTACAAATTGCAACAAATGAAACTAAGAACGAATTGCATGTTTGACAAAATGTTGCCCATGCTATTGCTGCCCAGTTGCTAATCCAATAAAGGGGTGCCTGCCCTCCATGCCCCCTTGACTATTAAAATAATTAACTTGGGGGACATAGTGTACCTACTCATGCCGCCACGTATGAAGGCTAATGGGGACCCCATTATTGTTATTAAGGGTCGCCACCCATAACCAATAGGTGGCGCTGTGGGGAAAATAGGTCCACCAAACTTATTATTTAAGGCACCCACCTGCTGCCAATGGTGGGGGCTGAGGGGAATACTCTGTCTCTCTGGTAATTTCATTTAATAGCCCCATAGAAGGCCACAGGTGGGGCCTGAAGGGGGACACAAGGTCCCCTGTTTATTTTAATAGACCCCTCCTGCGAGGCATGGGACACCAAGTCATTGCGTTATCTACTAAATGGATGCAAATGCAGCTATTGCCTGCAACACGGATCAGAATTTCATTAGTCCAAATGTAATTTCGAAACGACAATAATGGGCGAATTTCGTTTGAAAACAAATGAGCAAATTACGAAATTACATTTTCCGAACACATTCAGGCGAAACGAAAATTTTGTCGGTGCCAACGTCTAATGCGTAACTGCTACAATTCTAATTATGTCTGCTTCTTAAAAAAACACATAAAGCACGTGATAAATTCTAAGGGTATGCGGACCGTAAACTTTACAAGTAATAGTGCAACTATTGTAAACTGAACAGCCAATCAAATAATTATAGCTCAAGACAAATACCGAAAAGAAATGCATGGCAATTTGATGATGTTTTGGGGTTGATCAAGTTGATGAGTCCCTTCAACAACATTTTGCATAACAATGTATTGCGCTTTTGGTAGATATTCATTGCTTGTTTTGTATTCATTGCTGTTTTGTTAAATGTAAACTGTTTAAAATCATCTTTTTCCATTAGTGAGGTTGACAAGGCATCAGTCAAGTTTAAATAAATTATTGTTAGATCAAGTTGATGCCATTAATTTTTTATTTAGTTCATTAAAAAAACTAAAACTACAATTGCAAGCACATTGAAAATTCTTGGCCAAACGATTTCTACTTTGCCTATTTTGTCCTAAAGTTTGCAGCTCTTTTCATTGTCCTCAATTTATTGAAAAACTTTTTCCAGCCCCTCACCATCTTGTGTCTCTCTCCAGTCTCCTCAGTTCCTTGTGTGTCTCTCCAACAGCCCTCCTTAAACTCCATTGAGCCATCCTATACCCCAACCAGACTGTAGCAGGGCCGGACTGGCCCACCGGGATACCGGGAAATTTCCCGGTGGGCCGTCGGCACCTGGGGCCGGGGAGACATGTGGGTGTCCTGCGGCCGCATGGAGAGCTTGGATGGCGGCCGCAGGGGAAGCTCTTCTTGCGGCCGCAGGGGAAGCTCTTCTGGCGGCCGCTGGGGGAGCAGGCTGTTCTGTCTCTGCTCCCCCTCCCTCGCGCGCTAGAAAGAGACCGGCGCCGGAATATGACGTCATATTCCGGCCCCGGTCTCATTAAGCTGCACGCGAGGGAGGGGGAGCAGAGACAGAACAGCCTGCTCCCCCAGCGGCCGCCAGAAGAGCTTCCCCTGCGGCCGCAAGAAGAGCTTCCCCTGCGGCCGCAAGAAGAGCTTCAGGAAGGCTGGCTGGGCTGGAAGGTGAGCACAGGGGCGGGGGGGGGGGACTAAGAGGTCACAGGAAGGGGAGAGGGGCCAAAGATGAGCACAAAATGGGCTAAAGAGGGTACAAGTCGGAAGGGAGGTGGCTAAAGAGGGCACGGGAGGGGGCTAAAGAGGGCACAGGAAGGGAGGGTGCTACATAAGGGCACAGGAGGGGAAGGGGCTAAAAAGCACACTGGAGGACAGGGGGCAAAAAAGGGCACAGAAGGGGATGGGCACCTATCAGTCTGCCCACCCACTCACACAGGTAGCAACAAGTATGTATGTCAGTGGGAGTGTGTCTGTCTGTGTCATGCTGTGTGTCTGTCTGTGTCATGCTGTGTGTGTGTCTGTCTGTGTCATGCTGTGTGTGTGTCTGTCTGTGTCATGCTGTGTGTGTGTGTGTCATGCTGTGTGTGTGTGTGTGTGTCTGTCTGTGTCATGGTGTGTGTGTGTCTGTGTCGTGTGTGTCTCTGTGTCACTGTGTGTCTGTATCATGGTGTGTGTGTGTGTGTGTGTGTGTCTGTCTGTGTCATGGTGTGTGTATGCCTGTCATGGTGTGTGTGTGTGTGTGTGTGTCAGTCGTAGTGTCTGTGTGTGTTTGTAAAAATAGTGTTTTACTCACCTTTTTTTTTCCAACGTCATGCTGGTCTCTGCCTCTATGACTGAGATCATCAAGCTTGATGATCTCAGCCAATCCGCACTGACACAGGAAGCGCCTTTAGTGACCGTCTGAGTGTCTGTCACTAGAGGTGTCACTAGGAAGCAATGTAAACACTGCCTTTTCTCTGAAAAGTAAGTGTTTACATTCAAAAGCCTGCAGGGACAGGCTATAGACACCAGAACCACTACATTAAGCTGTGTGTGTGTGCGCCTGCTAGCTTGCATGTGTGTGTGTGTGTCTGCTAGTGAGTGAGCTTGTGTTTTTATGTCAATGAGCTTATGTATATTAGTGAAATTGTTTGTCTATGAGGCTGTGTATCAATGAGCTTGTGTGTGTCAATGAGATTGTCTGTGTCTGCATGTGAGTATGCTTACTGTATAATTAAATGTTTTACTCTGAAAGGACCAATATATTATATTAGAAAAAGCAATATATATATAATTACTCAATCATCTGGGGTGGCAAGACATATTACATGCGACAATATATGGCGCAATGACTTATGGGGCTGGCATAGATTTTTTTTTCCAGGGCTGCTTTGTATCCCCAGTCCGGCCCTGGACTGTAGTGTGGTAGAACAAGACCGTAGCAGAAACTTTGTGTGCTCCTATGCCTAGACTGTCATTGCCGCTCTAGAGAAGTGAGTTCTGGAGATTTTATGTCGTTGCTCCATCCATTCACACTGTTCCCAGCTCAGAGGTTCACGGACAGACCTAGCAGCAGAGCATACTGCTTCAGGAATAGCACAGACCCTTGCTACTTCTCCCACTGAGAAGCAATGGCACTTCCAAGCACAAACAAGGAAGTTCATACTGGTCAGAAATTAAGGTTGATCAGCATTAGCTGCAGAAGTCAGTTCCGCAGCTAATGCCAGGAAAATATCTAAGACGTCCTATTTATGTGCAGTTAGTAACCTAGAGTTTTCTTTAAGTCTGTTATATACCGCAAAACAATGAACTAATTATACCTGATCTAACAAATACCAACTAAACCTAATGGAAATTTCTGCAAATGTTTGTGGAAGGTGCTTAACCATCTTCAGGACTCCTCCCTCTCCAAAAGAAAATAACCAATATCTCGGGAATTAGTCTAGATCTAACAAAATAACTGGCTTATTATACCTGATCTAACGAATACTTATGTTTTGTGCAATTTATTTGAGAAGGCAAGTCTAACCTATTAACACGCCCCCTTTAAAATAGTTAGTAATTTCTCCAATTATTTATTAGATCTAACAAAAAAAAAAACACCAAAAAATTTGATCATACTTGATTATACTATTAAACATCTAACAAATGATTGATTTAAAAAATATATATTTTAATCATCAAGACTTACCCTGCTGAGTTAAGATAAGGTCCTTTAGACAGCTGGCTGAGAATTTATCGTCATCACTATTTGTCAGAATTTTGCAGTGACACTAAGCAGTACAGCCAATACAGGTAACATCTGGCCTAGAAGAGCAATGGGATTCTTTCCTATTGTCTGTTCTATTACCGCCCTATATAGTGCTATTCTCAAAGTACTGGTGAATGTGAAGTCATTACAGCTCTTAGTGTCTTGTCATGTCAACAATAGATAACTAACGACAAATCTGTGAACAGAAGCGCATTAAGCCCCTTAAAGTAGAAGCCGTATAAATCAACGCCACTGTCAGTATAACACATCCTCCAACTTCTGATTTTATGTGTTATTGCACAAAGCTTTGAAGATCATAGTAAGACCGGAGGTACAATTATCACTAGCTGAAAGGTAAGAAAGTCAAGGAGAGATTTATAACAGCAGATAACAGAGGGGGCATACTGGCAGCATTCTGTCATTGGCAGAAGACATGTTGGCTTTATTACTCATACTTTAAGCAGTTCTCAATAGAGAAAACATAAGTTTGACTCATAGTAAATAAATAAATGCACTCCCCTTGCCTTTGATAGACAGAGCATATTATTAACAACGAGATCCGTAGCTGTTGAATAATATCCCTGGTAGTTTACAGTGAATTTAATACAACAAAGAACTGCACATGAATTAACATGACCAGTGAGGGGAAAATTATCAATTATAAGTCTATAATTTTAATGGTAGGTGTATTTTACCTGTGAGAGACAGAACAAAAAAATCCAGAAAAACACTTGACACAAAAAAGTTATAAATTGATTTGCATGTCAATGAGTGAAATAAGTATTTGACCCCTTCAACTTAGTACTTAGTGGAAAAACCCTTGTTGGCAATCACAGAGGTCAGACGTTTCTTGTTGTTGGCCACCAGGTTTGCACACATCTTAGGAGGGATTTTGTCCCACTCCTCTTTGCAGATCCTCTCCAATTCTATAAGGTTTCGAGGCTGACATTTGGCAACTCGAACCTTCAGCTCCCTCCACAGATTTTTTTATGGGATTAAAGTCTGGAGACTGACTAGGCCACTCCAGGACCTTCTTGTGCTTCTTGAGCCACTCCTTTGTTGCCTTGGTGCTGTGTGTTTTGGGTCATTGTCATGCTGGAATACCCATCCACGACCCATTTTCAATGCCCTGGCTGAGGGAAGGAGGTTTTCACCCAAGATTTGACGGTACATGGTCCCATTCATCGTGCCTTTGATGCGGTGCAGTTGTCCTGTCCCCTTAGCAGAAAACCACCCCCAAAGCATAATGTTTCCACCTCCATGTTTGACGGTGTGGATGGTGTTCTTTGGGTCATAGGCAGCATTCCTCCTCCTCCAAACACAGCGAGTTGAGTTGATGACAAAGAGCTTGATTTCCGTCTCATCTAACCACAGCATTTTCACCCAGTTCTCCTCTGAATTATTCAGATGTTCATTGGCAAACTTCAGATGGGCCTGTAAACATGCATGCTTTCTTGAGCAGGGGGACCTTGCTGGCGCTGCAGGATTTCAGTCCTTCTTGGTGTAGTGTGTTACCAATTGTTTTCTTAGTGAAAATGGTCCCAGCTGCCTTGAGATCATTAACAAAATGATCTCGTGTAGTACTGGGCCAGTGGCTGTTCACTGTAAAAAAAAAAAAAAAAACAGTATCCCCCCTCCTCGAGCCTTCACCCGTGCCACGCGAGTGGGGGCTATTGAACTGAAGGGGGGACCTAGCGTCCCCCCCAGCCCCCATCCCTGAGCGGTGGGTGGGGCCCTAAATAACAAGGTGGGGGGGGGACCTATTGTCCTCCCCCCCGGCCCCCTCCTCCCCCAGGTTACTAGTGGTCCCCAAGCCCCTAGTCACCCCCCCACCCAAAACAAAAGTTAATAAACCCCTACCTACACCTCTCACCCTAAAAATAGTGAGGGGGGAATAAAAGAACTAAGTACTTGTAAAAAATAAATAAAACTTACCATTAGATGTTTTCTTTTTTCTAAAATCTTTATTTTTCAGCCCCCAAAAAGGCCAAATAAAAATCCATAATACCCGTCTTCCATAGGCTTTCAATATATGACCCTAACTTTACTACTGCTGCCCGGTCGCTACTAACATAAAAGTAGGGCCTGCTACAGGTCCTCCCTGTGCCCCCACCCATGGGCATCAGTTGGGAGCTTCAAATGTTGGGGCCCTATTAATTTATAATCCAGGGTGAGTGGATGGTGGGGGCTCTACCTAAGTGATACATTTGTCCCCCAATTAGTGCCTTTGTCTATACCTGCAAAGTTGATTTATGTAAATTTAAATAAATACGACTTATTATTGGTCTTCTTTATTGCAAATGTTTTTCTTTAGAGCTAAAAAGGCTAATTCAAATCCATAATGTTGCAACTTCTTTAAAAATAAAAAAGGAAAGCCGGATTGCAAATAAAAAACAGCAAGTTGGATTTAGGGAGGTGCAACAGAGAATAAATAATGAACAAGTTTATACTTATATTTAGTGAATCCTGATTTCGACCTAGAATTCAAGAAAAATGCATAGCATAATACTGTAACACTTAAAAGCAGAATGAAATCAGAGGTGAAATCATGTATGTCAGTAGATTAGCAATATTTTGACACCTGTTTTTTATCCATTAGTTTCTCCCTTTAAAATGATTATCAAGTGAACTCTATGCCAGACTCCAAAATGGCATTTTTCTTTAAAGAGGACTTCTCTCTTATCCAATAATATGAAATGAAGAATCTTCCGATCACATGACACGTCAGGACAAATCACGTTGACGTCATGACGTCAGAAAAACCGGAAGACACTCGATCGCCATCTTGGAATCCCGGATGAAAAAATATGTCGAAAAATTCGAGGAGAATTGGGGGTCTTCTGAGTACATTTATATTATTGACATGAATGTTTATATGGTATATGATGTATAACTAGGTTTATAATGTTGTATAAAAGTGTTTTTTAGTAGATTGCATGAACTTTTAATAATTTAACCTTCCCAATATGGCGGAGGCAAGTCGGAAGGACCATATATGGTCCTCCAATTAACATGTGTTTATGTCAGGGTACCTGAGGTCTCTACCTCTGAGAGAGGTAGAGACTTAGAAGTTTATCCGTCCGGACGGCATGTCTCCTCGGTCCCTCGCGGTTCACTCGGTCTTGCTAACGCCGGCCGCGAGGGAGTCACTTCCTTTTATAACAGGAGGACCGGAGGTAGACGTCATGACGCCAACCCGGAACGTCCTGTCACTCAAATCTCGGGAGACGAATCAGGACTCGCCGGAGGCGTGTCTTCTCTCCCTAGCCAGGATACTTAACAGTGGCTCTCTCATTCACTCATTGCCCTGTCGTGGTTCTAGTCCGCCTAGTCACACAGTGCTTTGTTATTCTCTTGTCTTTTGGTTCCGACCCGGCTTTGGTATTTACTCTCCTGTCTTTCTGTTATCCTTGACCCGGCTTGCCTCTCGCTTACCTGTCTTCTCGTTCCCTCGACCTCGGCTTGTCTCTGACCATTCTATCGTAGTTATACGTTAAGTCCGGCCATTCTAAGGACCGGTATACGTATCAGCTACTCTTTGTACTCTGCGTGTTGGATCCCTGACCCGATCCTGACAGTTTATGATTATCTAATTAATTCATGTGTATAAATCAGAATGAAATGTAACTTATGGATTATGCACCTGAGGAAGACCTGTTACGGTCGAAACGCGTTGTGCCTTTGTTCTTATTACTTTTTAACCAGTAAAACTTTTTTACTTTACTTTATTCCGCTGTGGTCCTTTGTGGTGTGAAAAAGTGCCTTATTACCAGGAACCGGTGGAGATAGCTTGAATAAGCTTATTATTCACATGCCTTTACAGCTAGAGCCTGCTTCCTAAGGCTCTGCAGATCGTGAGTGACCCATTACCCATTACCATTCTGCTTTTAAGTGTTACAGTATTATGCTATGCATTTTTCTTGAATTCTAGGTCGAAATCAGGATTCACTAAATATAAGTATAAACTTGTTCATTATTTATTCTCTGTTGCACCTCCCTAAATCCAACTTGCTGTTTTCTATGTATGTTCATTGTGCTTTTTTGGTGATTCTGTAGCACTTGTGAGTAGTTGCATCTCTTACCAATAGCGCCAATCCACCCATTTATTCTTCCTGGTTCTCCAGGAATTATATTTTTGTTTCTTTTTACAGATTGCAAATAAAACGCAAAGCCAAAAAACAAAACAAAAAAAACAACTGAGGGATTCCTTAGAATGATAGGAATGTTTAGGTGTGGTGTGGAGTTAAATGAATTTAAGGTTAGAGAAGCTTAAGTGACAACACTTAAAGGGACATCCCACGGCTCAAATACAATAAAAGAAAAATGAATAAGCTGTTTAGTGGATGTGCCTCCAATGAAAACATGCATATATTTAATTATGCATTTTTTTCACTGGAAATATATCTAAAAACAGCTTGCAAAAGCTACAGAACTCTTGTCTGTAGCCTTTGTAAGTCTTCCACTTCTAATCCACCCCAGACTTTCTGAGTCTGTCCAATCACAAACATCTCAAGGTTTTGATTTTTTTTTCATTAAAATCTGCACTGTTTTGTAAATTTAAGAAATAGGAAAATATGACACACTTCACATATAAAGCTATTAAGCAAGTGGGGAGTCTAGAGTGTAGATTTAAAGGGACACTATAGTCAGCAGAACAATTACAGCTTATTGTATTTGTTCTGGTTAGTAGAATCATCCCATTTAGGCTTTTTGCAATAAACACTGTCTTTTCAGAGAAAATGCAGTGTTTACATCTCAGACTAGGGATAACTCCACTGGCCACTACTCAGAAGGCTACTAGAGGTGCTTCCTGGGCCAGTGCTGCACAGTGTGCAGCACTACCATTCAGTGTCTCCACCCTATGCATGGGGACACTGAACTTTCCTCAGAGAGATGCGTTGATTTAATGCATCTCTATAAGGAGATGCTGATTGCCCAGGGCTGTGTTTGGCTTGTGCTGGCTCTGCCCCTGATCTGCCTCCTTGAGAGTCCCTGCCAAACCTTTGGGAAAACATTGTGATTGGCTCAGAACAACACTTCCGATGATGTCAGCCAAGCAGGCAGGTCAGGCAGAGCCAACAGCAGCAGACTTGAACAAAAGTAAGATTTTTACTAAATTTAGGGAGGCAAAGGGATGGGGACAGGGGAGGCTAGATGGTTGTTTTAACACTATCGGGTCAGGAATACTTGAGTTTCTGACCCTACAGTGTTTCTTTAAGATTAGAAAGTATCTGCCTTCCATGTGCTGTGAACTGCAACTCACATGATTCTTAGCCATTTAAGCTCACGATCCCCTTAACTCTAAACTCAACTAACCCACAATCCCCTATACTTATAGCATGGAGTGCACTGCAGCATCCTGTATCATCAGTATAAAATACAGACGTCTGCCTGGTATAGTAATGACATTTGCCATTAGAAATGTAAGACTGATACCACTTATTTTTTCTTCTTCTTTTCAAGCATCACTATAATGAATGATGAAATTTTTAATTCAACATTTCAATGCTGACATTTTAAAAATGGATCTTACATTTTCAACTAGGACTCAAAGCTACTTTAAAATTTAGCCTTCATCAAATTGCCACGTTTTCTTAAATATTAACATAGAACTCACTCAGATTAAGAGATCTTTATCATCTTATATAATTTTAAACGTAGAACTACAAAATTATTTTCAGGAACATGATGGTACGCAGTGAAAGTGGCATGAATATGATTAACAACTAGATGAGAATGAGCAAGAATATATACTGTAATTGGTATGCATTAAAAGTTAGCACGTCTCTGCTCAGAATAGCTTAGAAAATAATGAGGTCAAAGAAAAAAAACCAATTCCAACACTTTGATTTTGCTTAGATAGAGTTGTGACAATATATAACAATTCAAGTACTGGCAGTCCTTGACTTACATCATGAACCTATTATATACCTAATTTTATGTACATACAACACATGCGGAGAGCATGATACTTACCAGTGTGATCTACGAACACTAAAAGTACCACTACTTACAAAATAGACTTTTTTAGTAGTAGGAAAATAAGACCTTGGTATCTTTTCATTGAAATGGATACCGTGAAGAATTAACAAGAGAACCGCAAATTTTAGGCCACAACAGACATCTTGTTTTTGTGTCAATCATGTTTATTGAAGAAAAAGTTTTCCATAAATTCCGTAAGCATATGATGTGTAAGACAATAAAAGGTGCAATACATATATGAGCAACATTACATTGTCGGATGTTATCACTGCCTTCGAAGTCAGACCGTCTGGGGCAGTTGTTGTTTCATTTTGGTCTTCCCTGCGTCTATTTGTGGTGCCCATGTGGTCGCTCAGTGTGCTTTTCTGCTAACTCGTATGGTCGGTCTATGGTAGAAAGTGTGCCAGGCTCCTGGGCCCTCCCAGTAGGTTGCGTATCGGCTCACATAGCTAAGTGTGGGTAGGTGTAATTGTCCTGCCCCTAGTCGGTGTAAATCCGTCTTGTGGTTGCTCACCGTCCATCTGCCTGTGTGCCGGGGAGGGCGGAGGTCTGCCACGCTGTGCTAGATTGGCCCGTTTGGCCACGTTTGTCGTACGTGTGTGTCTGAGTTGTGCGGTTATCTGTGTGTAGTTCGGCAGAAGCCGGCTTAACCTAAAGTCTCCGTACTGGGTACGGATATTGGAGAAAGGAACAGAAAAAAGCAGAAGAGGAAGGAGGAGAGAGAAAAAAAAATATTAAAAAAAAAATGGGGGGGGGGAGATCAGGGGAGAGGTAAGGCGGGGTGGGGGGACAGGGGGGATAAGCAGCATGGGCCCGGTTGGGGCCGCCCCCCCTGGAGCTTCGTCTTCCCCGCTGTAGCGTGGGATCTGTATTTTTATCGCAATTCGTCCTGGTTCTACCGCCTCGGGTGGGTTCTGAAATCGGGTGTCTCAAGCCACCCCTCTGGAGACTTATAGCCTCCAGGGGTACCATGTTAACAATTCCGAGCGCTCTCGCAGGGAGGCCGTCAGCGTTTCCATGTCGTAGATATTCTCGACCTTATCTATCCATTGCCTAAGAGTGGGGACTGATGGGCCCTTCCAGTGCAGGGGTATGAGAGCTTTTGCAGCATTAAGCAAGTGGATGGTCAGGGAGTTTTTGTATGCCTGCGTGGGGACAGGTGTATGGTGCAAAAGCATCGGCAAGGGTTGTAGGGGGAGTTCGTCACCGGTGACCTCTTTGATCTTCGCATTGATCATCTGCCAGTACAGTGTTATACGGGGGCATGACCACCAGATATGTAAGCTAGTGCCCCCCCTTGTGCCGCATCTCCAACACTGGCCCGTAACAGACATCTTTTTATTTTTGCTGCATGGTTATTTTAAAGTAATTTCCTTCCTCTAGTAGTTAGATGAGCGGTAGGGAGTGCTCAGATCGGTAGTTGGTAGCATCTCTAAAAACAAACAGATGAATAAGTCTGGTCAGAAGGTCTGCCTAGAAGTATTGATCATTTATGTTCACTTCCTGCACTTCTCCCTTCTTAGACATGTAACTGCAGTACCACTGTCATCCTTTAGATGGCGTGGAACTCATCTGACACACATGAGTTCCCCATTTCCCCCTTAGCCTAGCTATCCCATTTGTATTAGACAGCATTAAATTTTTTGTGCTGTCCCATATATTCCTAGATCGGTTGTGGCACTGCATAGGTTAAGAACCCCTATGGACAAGCTAATTGATTCTATTACTCACGTGGCCTGCAACATGCCTCTTGTTAATCCACTGCAAGGCACATGTCAAACATTCAAAGACAATTTAATGTTCTGTATCTGTTATTGACCGATTCACAATGTTTTCTACCTATTTAAAAGTCTTAAAGGGACACTCCAAGCACCCAGACCACTTCTGCTCATTGGAGTGGTCTCGGTGCCAACTCCCACAACTCTTAACCCTGCAAGTGTAATTATTGCAGTTTTTTTTATAAACTGCAATAATTACCTTGCAGGGTTAACTCCACCTCTACTAGACAGCCACTAGAGGTCACTTCCTGAATCATAGCAAAGATGTTTTTTGCTAGAGCGCCGCTGGACGTCCTCACGCTATGTGAGGACCTCGAGCGTCGCTCATTTCCTCATAGGAAAGCATTGAAAATCTTTCTCAGTCTCGCCCACCGGCCGACGGAATCAGAAGGGTTTTCACCCCTTCAGCAACTGGGGATTGGGGGTGGGAGGGAGAGGGACCCTCCAGTGCCAGGAAAACAGATTGTTTTCCTGGCACTGGAGTTTTCCTTTAATAAAGTCTAGAAAAAAAGAATCCATTGGAAAGCACTGGAGGTTTCAGAAAACTCTCTCTCTCTCTCTCTCTCTACATATATATATACATATATTTAAGACAACGCAAATAGTGTATTGAGTTATCAACGCAAAAGTATATCAAATAATTCAAAAAAATACAGCAGTTTCAGATTGTATCTAGTTCTCCCTGATAATCAGCCAGAGCCCCTGAACATTTTTCTTTCTAGAATCGGAAATAAATGGAAAGAGAGAGGCTGAGCTGTATTCAAGATTTTGGCGTTAAACCGTACAGGTAAGCACGCACCAGGGACCTCCTAGCACCATAACAACTTCATTCTAAATAAGTTGCTCTGGTGCCCTTAGTTCCTTTAATGCAATAACATGGATTATGTTTTTCCTGAAACAGTTGTGAACCACTATGCAAATTGCTGCAGGGTATCTTAAATATAGCCACAAATGAACTGGAAATACATTATACGGTGTCTGATTTTGCAAATGTCAAAATCCCACACAAATAAAACAATTTTACAGTGAGGCTCATGTTTAAAGGTATATAACATGACAAACTCTTAATTCACGCTGCATAGATTTTTATCTTACACTGTAAGAGCAACTATCAAATGGATAGATAACAAGGTAATTGTAAAATATATTTGTATTTGAAGCATCTTCAGTAAGAAAAAATAGCTGCATTCAATTTAATCTATAAGAATTCGAGATAGGCAGATATATATTGATAGTTGTCATGCCCAAGGACAGCTACAGGTGTGATGGCCAGATTAGAGGATTTGAATCTAGGTTTCCCATCTCTAAAGCAGTGATATATCTAACTCAAATACCAAAATAGTACTTATATCTTTCTTACTTTATAAGCTTTTGTTTTTTAACCTAAATTTACCTCTGTTTTACATTCACAAAATAAAATGAAAAAAATATTACTTGGAAAAAAAACAACCCACATTCACAGTTTCAAATATTTTCTTTATCCCTTAAACAACAAGCGAGAACTTCACTCGTTAAACAATGCCAGTTGTCACACAGCAATGGTATAATTTGTGAGAAAGGGAATGCACACTTTGCACCTCTTATTTATACAAACAACATATGTGTAAACCAAAAAAATGGAACAGGAAAATAAAATTATGAAAGAGCAACAGCAATGAATGCTTTGGTGCAAAGAAAGTGATACCGGAGAAACTGACGGAAGCAAAGCACAGAGAGATGGACACAGGTTTCTTCAGGAAGGAAGAGATTCTTTATTGGATCACCGATCGGGACTCAGAGAGACTAATGTCACCAAAATACAGCAAGTTCTGAGCCCCGGACAATAGTGCAGGCTCCTTATATAGGCACATAACTCCTCCCATATTAAGCTCCACCCGCACATTCTCTTGACCAATCAATACAAATAAGAATTAACTTCCTGCTTGACCGCATGGCCTGTCCAGCACAATGGAGGAGGGGAATACTACATCCTGTATTCTTGCACATGCTCCGTACACTACTGATCGTATCTTGCCTCGTGCAACCAACTGATCGATACGTCAGCATATGCACGTACACATGCCACGTGGTAATCTCGGCCTACTAAATTTATTTTTACCGAGATTCCACCACATTCCCCCCTTTGATGCCTCTTGATATTTCACAATTACTTGAGGCATCACTTAACCTTAGTTTGCATACACCGCAAGTTACCTTGAACCAGACCAGACTTATCTTATGATGTGAATCTTCAACACTCATCTTCCTGCATTGGTTCTCCCTGATCTAGAGCCTTATATTTATAAATTGCCATTATCTGTGCAGCAGCCTTCCTCTCTGCTATATTTTCTATCAGGCTTTGCACAGACCTAACTAGTAAGGGTATAAGACACGGCAGGAGTAGACACAACATTAAAATCAGTAGGACTCCACCTACCACTGCCTTAAGCCCTCCAAACCACTCATACCAGCTACCAAACCAACTACTTGGATTATACCCTTTCCATACCTGAGTAGGCACATGCGCTAGTTTAACCATATGGCTAGTAAGCTCAGCTATTGCTTGCCCTTCGTCATCTATTTGAAGACAGCAATTGCTCAGGTTAAACTTCCCACATACACCTCCCTCTACTGCCAAAAGGTAATCCAAGGCTAATCTATTTTGGTATACTGCTGTCCTCATCCTGGTATTATGCTTCGCTAGAAGATTGAGCGCTTGTGATGTCTCGTTAGTAATGATCTCAACCACTGCCTGTAATCTTATAATACGGTTGAGCATATAAATTGGGGTTCTATAACCAAAGGTACCATCCTCTGCCCACGTGGCTGGCCCATAGTAATCTATAATACGCTGGGGAGGCCATTCATCATCTTCCCAGGCGCCTATCTCTATGGGTCCCCTTTTCTTCCTATGATTCACATCATACACTTTAACACCTAAAGTCTCACCTGTTTCAATAGGTAACAAGATGAAGGATGGTTTGAGCATACCCAACACACATGCCCCTTCCCAGTCCTGTGGCAACTCCGAATAGGCTTTCTTACCACAGATCCAGTACAAATTTGCTGGGGCTCTCCAGTTAGATGTGATGGATAGATCAAACCACACATCCTTTAAATTGGCGTATCTAGCAAACGGGTTAGATGGTTCTGAGACATTTGAAGCCGACCACCAAGTTGTATTCTTTGTATCATCATCATAAGCTTTTTGCCCTAGACAAGTTAATTCTCCTACAGAAGTATTATACATCATTCCTTTCCTCGCTATGCAAACATAACCTATGATGGAGGTCTTTAATCTCCACTCAGATTTACCTCTAACACTCATATGATAATCGGCTTGTGTAGATATTAATTGGTCAACTGCCTCAGAACCGGACATTACCTCCTTTGCTTCCCAAGGCCATTGGTCTCCCATGTTAGTACCCCCACACACATAGCAGTTGGTAACATTAAGACTACCGGCAATACTTTCAGCTAAATCAATAAACAGGTTTTTAGTATTATGGGGGATCTTATTATCTATGCTCATCTCTTCATAAAAGGAATGGTATACTTGATGAGTCTGGGAGGATACCGTATCAGTCTCTATCCCCATAAACAATACTGTCCCAGGATCTAAACCCGTCCCATATATTTGAAACCCAAATAAATTACCATATTTATCTAAGAACTTGTCGGGGTTATTTATAAGTATATGGACTGGATTGCATTCCATAGACTTACAATATGGGCTGGTAGGCAACTTAGTCACAATCATGTCCTTGTCTACTGTCTGTCCCCAAGTTGCCCACCCCACACAAGACCAATATGGGCAAAAGTTATAATCTCTATTTGGGCATCTAGGACTCACATATTTATTTTTACTACTGGGACAAATATATTTATCGTTAGACCCATACGTTCTCTCCCATCTAAGATCCCCACATACATTCCACGGCTTTCTACCACTTGATATCGCCTTACACGCATCAAATAGCAGAACACCCGAAGAATGTACGGATTCTAATACCGTCTTATTAATTAGGGTCCCCTGAGGATCTCCATTCCTGAGAGTCAACCAAATTGTACGAGGTTGATACTCTGGACTGAAGCACTTAGGTTCTCCTACTCCTAAATGGCACACACTATATTCTATATTTAAGTATCTACATCTTGATACATCTCCTTTACACTCGTATTGCGAATGCCAAATTAGGGTTTGGGAAATATGGTTACCTGTTCTTGTAGTCTTAATGCATACCTCACAGCTAGGAGTGTCGGTACCTCTACCTTCCTGAATATAAAAATACACATATAAAAACATTATCAGAAACACATCTTTCGTCGTCATCCTCAGTCTTCGTCCGTGCGAAGGCACCTCAGCTTCCAGGATGTAAGGGCTGCAGGGAATGGAGTTCTGCTCGTCTTCACAGGGGTCCCTTCGGGACTTTTCCTGGCTTATACACTATACGTCGGTGAGCGGACAGGCTTTATTATGGCCTTCTCACTCACTTACCAGATCTCTGAAACAATAAAATTTGTAATCCACAAAGTTCCTCGTCACTCCGACTGAGTCGTGCGCTTTAACCGGATCTTGCAGGGATTCTCTGGATCTGCTATAGCTTGCCAAGAATCGACTGCTGCTGGTTTAACCCTGGAGTGATGGGTTTCCTGACACATTTTAGCCAACTGATTCTTAATAGTTCTATTCATTCTCTCTACTTTACCAGAACTCTGGGGTCTATATGCCGTATGAAGCCTCCACTTTATACCAAGCATATGAGTCAGTTGTTGTAGGCACTGATGAACAAAAGCTGGACCATTGTCCGATCCTATAGAGCAGGGTAGTCCATATCGGGGTATTATTTCTCGTAACAGGAATCTCACAACTTCTCCTGCTTTCTCCGTACGAGTAGGACATGCTTCTACCCAGCCTGAATAGGTACACACAACTACCAGCAGGTAGCGATGTCCACCAGATTTAGGCATCACTGTATAGTCAATTTGTAAATCGGACATGGGGAGTCCCCCCATAAACTGGACTCCTGGTGGCTTTACTGGTCCTTGCCTTGCATTATTTTTAGCACATGTTACACATCTTCGTACAATGGCCTGAGTCAAGTTGGACAATCTTGGTATGTAGAAATGTTTTCTGAGAGATTCTTCTGTGCTGTCTCTCCCAGAATGTGTCCCGTTGTGATAGTTCTGGACAATTTCTACCGCTAGTGATGCTGGAATGACTATTCTTCCATCTTCTAACTGATACCATTTGTTCTCCAAATACTTTCCAGGTTCAGTCTTTAACCACTCTTCTTCTTGAGCTGTATAAACTGGAGTCCATTGAGACAGTGGAGTTGGTATAAGAGCAGCTATATGCCCCACATACTCCTGTCTTCCCGATTCAGCGGCACGCTTAGCTGCACTATCTGCCATCCGATTTCCTTTGATTACATCACCATCTCCTCTCAGATGCGCTCGACAATGTATAATACCGACTTCTTTCGGCTCCCACACTGCTTCCAATAGTTGTAGGATTTCAGCTGCGTACTTGATTTCTTTGCCTTCTGAATTCAATAGTCCTCTTTCTTTATACAAAGCTCCGTGGGCATGAGTGGTTAAAAACGCATACTTGGAGTCCGTGTAGATGTTCACTCTTAAACCTTCAGCCAATTGTAACGCTCGTGTCAGTGCTATCAATTCTGCCTTTTGTGCTGATGTTCCTTTTGCCAGTGGCCGAGCTTCTATCACCTTGTCTATCGTTGTTACTGCATATCCTGCATAGCGGATCCCTTCTTTCACATAACTACTGCCGTCGGTGTAATATTGAACATCGGGGTTCTGGATGGGAAAATCACGAAGATCTGGTCTACTTGAAAATACTTCATCCATTACTTCAAAACAATCATGTTGACTTTCAGTAGGTTGTGGCAAAAGGGTAGCTGGATTTAAGGTGTTTACAGTCTCTAAATGTACTCCTGGGTTTTCACACAACATTGCTTGATACTTGGTCATACGGCTGTTACTAAACCAATGATTTCCTTTGTAATCCAACAACGTCTGTACTGCATGTGGGACTCGTACATAAAGTTCTTCACCCAGAGTGAGTTTATCGGCTTCAGCTACTAGCAGGGCGGCTGCAGCTACGGCTTTTAGACAAGGTGGAAGTCCGCTGGCCACTGCATCCAGTTGCTTAGACATGTAGGCAACAGGTCTTTGCCATGATCCCAAGTACTGTGTCAATACTCCCACAGCCATTCTTCTTTGCTCATGTACATACAGGTAGAATGGTCGTGTGTGATCAGGTAGACCTAATGCTGGGGCACTCATCAAAGCCCTCTTCACATCTTCAAATGCCGTTTGCTGTTCTTGCGTCCATAAGAAGGGGTCGTGCTCTGTACCTTTGATAGCTGCATACAGAGGTTTTGCCAGTATCGCGTAGCTGGGAATCCATATCCTACAGAAGCCTGCTGCCCCCAAGAATTCTCACACTTGTCTGCTATTCTTGGGTATCGGTATTTGGCACACAGCTTCTTTTCTCTCTGGCCCCATAATTCTTTGACCTTCAGAGATATGGAATCCCAGATATTTGACAGTTGGCAAACACAACTGAGCCTTCTTTCTAGACACCTTGTATCCTGCCTTCCAGAGAATGTGTAGTAGATCGTGCGTTGCTTCCTGACATATTTCCTTTGTAACTGCTGCTATCAACAAGTCATCTACATATTGTAACAATACACACTCTCCTGGGATGGACTCGAAATCCAATAAATCTTGACTTAGAGCTGAACCAAATAGGGTAGGTGAATTTTTAAACCCTTGGGGCAGTCTTGTCCAGGTCATTTGGCGTTTTGAGCCCGTTACAGCGTTTTCCCATTGGAAAGCGAAGATACATTGACTTTCTGCGGCAATTCGGAGGCAAAAGAAGGCATCTTTGAGGTCTAAGACTGTAAAATAAGTAGCCCTGCCCGGAATTAAAGCAAGCAGGTTATATGGATTGGGTACAACTGGATGTATACTAACAACCGCATCATTGACTGCTCTCAAGTCCTGCACAGGTCGATACTCATCTGTACCGGGCTTTTGAACAGGCAGCAATGGGGTGTTCCAGGGGGAAGTACAGAATTTTAGGATACCATACCGTATGAACTTATCCAGATAAGAGTGGATGTTCTTCTTAGCCTTCTGCGGGATGTGATATTGTCTTAGGCTCACTGGATAAACCCCAAGTTTTAGTTCGATTTTAATAGGTGGAATATTGCGGGCCAGTCCTGGTGGGTTGTTCTCTGCCCAAACTCCTGGTATATTGAATAAGGATTCATCACTCCTAAGGTTTTGGCTAGTCAACGCTGTATAAAGTCGCCACTCTTCTTCCTTTGGTACGGATAATGTCATAATACCTGAAGGTCCATTAAACTTTAAGGATGTTGTTCCATTTGGTAGGAACGTAATCTGCGCTTGTAACTTAGATAGCATATCACGTCCCAGCAATTGGACTGGACATTCAGGCATATAAAGGAATTGATGTTTTACTACGTGGCCTCCCAATGTACAGAGTCGACTTTTAAGAACCGGTTTTGCAGCACTTCTTCCAGTTGCTCCTATTACAGTAATAGTTCTTCCAGATGGAGGAGCGACTAGATCAGTCACCACCGAATGTTCAGCACCATGAACGCACTCCTTTTTCCCCCTATTGATACATCGACCATAGGCTCCGCTCGACCAAGGGGGATGGAGCCCGGTCGGTATCAATAGTCCTCCATGACCGTGTCAGCCAATCCTACAAAGTCCCTACCTTCTCTATCGTGGGACCTTTGCGCTGCTGGATAGTACCTATCTTCCCTTACACTTCCTCTGTTCCCATTACTCCCTCTATTACCATTGCTCCCTCCGGGGCCTCCTCTACCTCTCGCTCTGCCTCTAAAGTTTCCGTAACCTGTCCTAGGTCTGTCTCTCTCATACTGTTCTCTTCGCGGACACTCACTTCTCCAATGCCCTTCTTCCCTACAGTATGCGCACTGATTTCTACTCAGAGGTTCCTCATTCCACTTACTATTGCCTCTATCTGGGCCCCGTCTATCTACGCCTGCGATCGCTACCGCTAGCATATCTGCCTTTCTACGCATCTTGCGCTCTTCCTCTTTCTTAGTCTCTGTTTCCCTGTTCATATATACTTTATTTGCTACCTCCATTAGTTGGGTGATAGACATACCTGCAAACCCTTCTAACTTCTGTAGCTTGCGCTTAATATCTCCGTAAGCTTGGCTGACAAAGGCGGAGTTCACCATTCGGGAATTATCTGCGTCTTCCGGATTAAAGGGGGTATACAAGCGGTATGCCTCCAATAATCGGTCATAAAAGACACTGGGCGCTTCATCACTTTTCTGAATCACCTCAACTGTCTTCGACATATTAATGGCTTTCTTCCCTCCGGCTTTCATGCCAGCAATTATAGCGTCTCTATAGGCTTTAAGTTGGACCATATCTGCGCCATTAACATTCCAGTCGGGATCGGTGTTAGGATAATGTGTTGCGGCCCATGCTGACGGATTGGCTTGATTTAAAGCACGGGCTCTATCCTCTAGCGCTTTAATGGCCGCTTGGTTAATCCTTGTCCTTTCCTCATTATTAAACAAAGTCATTAATAACTGCTGGCAATCAGCCCATGTCGGATTATGTGTCTGAACTATCGAGGTGAACAGATCGGTCATAGCTTGTGGTTTCTCAGTGTACGAGGAATTGTGGGTCTTCCAATTCAAGAGATCGGTAGTAGTGAACGGGACATATACGAAGACTGGGTCAGCATGTGCCATTTGACCTGCGGCATCGAGATAGGCTGACCCGGGATTCAGACGAAGAGGCATCTGATAATGTCTAAGTTGTTGGGTACCGGTCAGTTGTCGGGTTAGTATAGGGCTACGTGGAGGGGCGTCAGTTATGGGTTCCAGTCGGGGGGAAATAGGGCATGAGGATGTGGGAGCTTGATTTTGGGAAAAGTTAGTAAATAGAATACTCCCAGCCGAGCTAGAAGAAGCTTGACCGGAAGTTTGAAGTGGCGCCAAATCAGGATATTTAGATCTAACGGGGGTTGGTTCTGGTTCCGGAAGGGGAGGTTTAATACGAGGGGGGGTGGATTCTGTACTGGAGGAGGAAGCGGAAGTGGATGAGGGCAATGAGGGGAGGGGTATAGAACTTCCTGCATTCGCGTCACCTCTTCCTGTAGGGAAGTAAGGGGGCGGCAAAGGGATCTCGGACTCAGGGGGCGTGTCCAAAATGGGCCTAACCACAGTCCTAGTGGACAAACAAGTCCTGGCCACCATGAGGCGACATTGCTCCTCGTGGCATATCTGAATCCATTTTGGCGAGTCGTTTACAGCCTGTCTCCAACAATCAATATATGGAAACTGTCCGTAAAGTTCAGGCCTACCTGACACAGCCACGTGTACACGCTGTATCAGGGTTGGATCCAAACTACCACGTGGCGGCCATGCCGCAACCAAAGTAGGCCACTCCCTAGTGCACAAAGTGACCAAACGTACAGGAGACATTTTAACCCCAAAATCACATGTTTTAAATCCCTTTTTAAAATGCTTTACCATACAACCTAAGGGATCCAAAATCGTTGACTACGACGCGCCCATACTTATCAATGGAACGTCATTGACAACGAATACTATGCACGCGTACTATTCAACAGTCACACCCGTTTCCTCTGGCAACAGCACCACGTGGTACGGTTACCAAGTGAAACGTACACAATAACACAATAAACACTCAGGGAATTCCCGTACACACACAGCTGTTACACCAGTCACTAGATAATCAATATTATGCCCTTTGGCGAAACTATACAGTCACCCACGCTATAATTCTCTATATATGAATTACCCGTCTATAACACACCCCAGTAACATCGTCTTTTACAAATAGCGGTTACAGTACGGTTAGCATAGGTCAAAGCACAATTTAAGGTCACAATACAATTATTAGTGGTTATGGTGTTAAACATGCAATAGACGACAATGATTAGTACTTATATACAGTGTCAGTAAATATACAGGGTTATGGTACCGTGCACTATGATACAGCAACACACTATTAACACTCTCACTAGACGGCTGAGCTCGCGCTATCTAACAAGATATACACTTTACTAACAATCTTTACACATTTACAATTCCCAACTAAACTATTGGCCAGTACCTTGAATGGACTACCTAAAACTATCTACATCCGTTTTGGTTAGCCACACTGCCCAAGCACCACATATAGCGAACTAGAGGACCGAATTTACACAGACGCCTCTTAGTCGATTACTCTATCAAAAAATCTAGTGGGTTCCAAATTTACACGCCTTCCCACTTAGCCAAGATAGGTTGAGAGCTAGCGGACCGAATTTACACAGACGCCGCTTAGTCTCCCGGTCCCTCCGACCTAGCGAACGAAATATACACCCTAGAACGCTAGTCTAGACAAGACACCGGTGTCCGGCTAGGGCTATTTACAAATAAATTTAGTAGGCCGAGATTACCACGTGGCATGTGTACGTGCATATGCTGACGTATCGATCAGTTGGTTGCACGTGGCAAGATACGATCAGTAGTGTACGGAGCATGTGCGAGAATACAGGATGTAGTATTCCCCTCCTCCATTGTGCTGGACAAGCCATGCGGTCAAGCAGGAAGTTAATTCTTATTTGTTTTGATTGGTTAAGAGAATGTGCGGGTGGAGCTTAATATGGGAGGAGTTATGTGCCTATATAAGGAGCCTGCACTATTGTCTGGGGCTCAGAACTTGTTGTATTTTGGTGACATTAGTCCCTCTGAGTCCCGATCGGTGATCCAAATAAAGAATCTCTTCCTTCCTGAAGAAACCTGTGTCCATCTCTCTGTGCTTGGCTTCCGTCAGTTTCTCCGGTATCATTTGGTGCATTGGCCGGGAAGCTCATCGTTCAACGGTAGCTGAGAAGCAGAGGTGTGAGACGGTCTATCTTTGCCCACGTTCTCTACGGCTGCACCCCTGAACTTCTGCGTGGACCTCCCTTCGTCTCGGCGCCACTGGTCTGTTGTCCAGGAGATCATCGGCCTCTACGTACTAAGTGCTCGGGTTTCCCCGTCGATGAGTGTGAACTCAGGTTCAGGAACGAGGAGGTAAGACGACCGCTGTTTTAGACGGCGGACCCACTAGGGGTATACCGATTGTGCGGTAGGCCCATAAGGGGTTAAATCTGTGTATGGAATCTGCCCCCTCTGTCGGAGGGAAGGAGCGAAGGCGCACCGCTCAATCGAACGCTCTTTAGTAAGACCGTTTGATTTGGTTTGGAGTCAGGCGGGGTTCTGTGTAAATAGCCCTAGCCGGACACCGGTGTCTTGTCTAGACTAGCGTTCTAGGGTGTACAATTTGTTCGCTAGGTCGGAGGGACCGGGAGACTAAGCGGCGTCTGTGTAAATTCGGTCCGCTAGCTCTCAACCTATCTTGGCTAAGTGGGAAGGCGTGTAAATTTGGAACCCACTAGACTATTGATAGAGTAGAAAGACTAAAAGGGTTCTGTTGTAAATTCCGCCCTCTAGTTCGCTATATGTGGTGCTTGGGCAGTGTGGCTAACCAAAACGGATGTAGATAGTTTTAGGTAGTCCATCAAGGTACTGGCCAATAGTTTAGTTGGGATTGTATATGTGTTAAAGATTGTTAGTAACGTGTATATCTTGTTAGATAGCACGAGCTCAGCCGTCTAGCGAGAGTGTTAATAGTGTGTTGCTGTATTATAGTGCACGGTACCATAACCCTGTATATTTACTGACACTGTATATAAGTACTAATCATTGTCGTCTATTGCATGTCTAACACCATAACCACTAATAATTGTATTGTGACCTTAAATTGTACTTTGACCTATGCTAACCGTACTGTAACTGCTGTTTGTAAAAGACGATGTTACTGGGGTGTGTTATAGACGGGTAATTCATATACAGAGAATTATAGCGTGGGTGACTGTATAGTTTCGCCAAAGGGCATAATATCGATTACTTAGTGACTGGTGTAACAGCTGTGTGTGCACGGGAATTCCCTGAGTGTTCATTGTGTTATTGTGTACGTTTCACTTGGTAACTGTACCACGTGGTGCTGTTGCCGGAAGAAACGGGTGTGACTGTTGAATAGAGTGTGTGTATAGCATTCGTTGTCAACGACGCTCCATTGATAAGTATGGGCGCGTCGGAGTCGACGATTTTGGATCCCTTAGGTTGTATGGTGAAGAATTTTAAAAAGGGATTTACAAAATGTGATTTTGGGGTTAAAATGTCTTCTGTACGTTTGGTCACTTTGTGCACTAGGGAGTGGCCTACTTTGGTTGCGGCATGGCCGCCACGTGGCAGTTTGGATCCAAATCTGGTACAGCGTGTACACGTGGCTGTATCAGGTAGGCCTGAACTTTACGGACAGTTTCCATACATTGATTGTTGGAGGCAGGCCGTAAACGACTCGCCAAGATGGATCCGGTAATGCCACGAGGAGCAGTGTCGCCTCATGGTGGCCAGGACTTGTTTATCCACTAGGACCACGGTTAAGCCCATTTTGGACACGCCCCCTGAGTCCGAGATCCCTATGCCGCCCCCTTATTTCCCTGTAGGGGGAGGTGATACAAGTACAGGAAGTTCTACACCCACTCGCCCGTTGTCCCCATCTGCTTCCTCCTCCAGTTCAGAATCCACCCCCCGCCATACTAAACCTCCCCTTCCGACACCAGCCCCCGTTAAGTCCATTTATTCCGATTTGGCGCCATTTCAAGATTCCGGTCAGGCTTCCTCTAGCCCGGCTCGGAATATTTTATTCACTGGCCTTCCCCATGATAAAGCTTCCCTATCCGCACGTCTTACTACCCCCCGACCGGAACCTCTAACCGACGCCCCTCCACGAAGCCCTATACTAACCCGACAACTGACCGGTACCCAAAAACCCAAACATTACCAAATGCCTCTTCGTTTGAATCCTGGGTCAGCCTATCTTGATGCTTTAGGTCAAATGGTGTATGCTGACCCAGTCTTCGTATATGTCCCGTTCACGACTACCGATCTCTTGAATTGGAAGACCCACAATTCCTCGTATACCGAGAAACCACAAGCCATGACCGACCTGTTCACCTCGATAGTCCAGACGCATAATCCAACCTGGGCTGATTGCCAGCAATTATTAATGACATTGTTTAATAATGAGGAGAGGACTAGGATTAATCAAGCGGCCATTAAAGCGCTAGAGGAAGAAGCCTGTACTTTAAACCAAGCCAATCCAGCAGCATGGGCCGCAACCCATTATCCTAATACCGATCCCGACTGGAATGTTAATGGCGCAGATATGGTTCAACTAAAAGCCTATAGAGACGCTATAATTGCTGGCATGAAAGCCGGAGGGAAGAAAGCCATTAATATGTCGAAGACAGTTGCAGTGATTCAGAAAAGTGATGAAGCGCCCAGTGTCTTTTATGACCGATTATTGGAGGCATACCGCCTGTATACCCCCTTTAATCCGGAAGACACTGAGAATTCCCGAATGGTAAACTCTGCCTTTGTCAGCCAAGCCTACGGGGATATTAAGCGCAAGCTACAGAAGTTAGAAGGGTTTGCAGGAATGTCCATCACCCAACTAATGGAGGTAGCAAATAAGGTGTACATGAATAGGGAATCAGAAAGTAAGAAAGAGGAAGAGCGCAAGATGCGTAAAAAGGCGGATATGCTAGCGGTAGCGATCGCAGGCGTAGATAGACGGGGCCCAGATAGAGGCGATAGTAGGTGGAATAGGGAGCCCCTGAGTAGGAATCAGTGCGCGTATTGCAGAGAAGAAGGGCATTGGAGAAGCGAGTGTCCGAAAAGAGAGCAGTACAAGAGAGACCCACCCAGGGCAGGTTATGGAAACTTTAGAGGCAGAGCGAGAGGTAGAGGAGGTCCCGGAGGGAGTAATAGTGGTAACAGAGGAAGTGTAAGAGAAGACAGGTACTATCCCGCAGCGCAAAGGTCCCGCGATAGAGAAGGTAGGGACTTTGTAGGATTGGCTGACACGGTCATGGAGGACTATTGATACCGACCGGGCTCCATCCCCCTTGGTCGAGCGGAGCCTATGGTCGATGTATCAATAGGGGGAAAAAGGAGTGCATTCATGATCGACACTGGTGCTGAACATTCGGTGGTGACTAACCTAGTTGCTCCTCCATCTGGAAGAACTATTACCGTAATAGGAGCAACGGTAAATGGACCTTCAGGTATTATGACATTATCCGTACCAAAGGAAGAAGAGTGGGGACTTTATACAGCGTTGACTAGCCAAAACCCTAGGAGTGATGAATCCTTATTCAACATACCAGGAGTTTGGGCAGAGAACAACCCACCAAGACTGGCCCGCAATATTCCACCTATTAAAATCGAACTAAAACTTGGGGTTTATCCAGTGAGCCTACGACAATATCACATTCCGCAGAAGGCTAAGAAGAACATTCAATCTTATCTGGATAAGTTCATACGGTATGGTATCCTAAAATTCTGTACTTCCCCCTGGAACACCCCATTGCTGCCTGTTCAAAAGCCCGGTACAGATGAGTATCGCCCTGTGCAGGACTTGAGAGCAGTCAATGATGCGGTTGTTAGTATACATCCAGTTGTGCCCAATCCGTATAACCTGCTTGCTTTAATTCCGGGCGGGGCTACCTATTTTACAGTCTTAGACCTCAAAGATGCCTTCTTTTGCCTCCGAATTGCCGCAGAAAGCCAATGTATCTTCGCTTTCCAATGGGAAAATGCTGTAACGGGCTCGAAACGCCAAATGACTTGGACAAGACTGCCTCAAGGGTTTAAAAATTCACCGACCCTATTTGGTTCAGCTCTAAGTCAAGATCTACTGGATTTCGAGTCCATCCCAGGAGAGTGTGTATTGTTACAATATGTAGATGACTTGTTGATAGCCGCAGTCACAAGAGAAATATGTCAGCAAGCAACGCACGATCTACTACACATTCTCTGGAAGGCAGGATACAAGGTGTCTAGGAAGAAGGCTCAGTTGTGTCTGCCAACTGTCAAATATCTGCGATTCCATATCTCTGAAGGTCAAAGGATAATGGGGCCAGAGAGAAAACGAAGCTGTGTGCCAAATACCAACACCCAAGAATAGAAGACAAGTGCAAGAGTTCTTGGGGGCAGCAGGCTTCTGTAGGATATGGATTCCCAGTTACGCGATATTTGCAAAAACCTCTGTATGCAGCTATCAAGGGTACAGAACACGACCCCTTCTTATGGACTCAAGAACAGCAAACGGCATTTGAAGATGTGAAGAAGGCTTTGATGAGTGCCCCAGCATTAGGTCTGCCTGATCACACACGACCATTCTACCTGTATGTACATGAGCAAAGAAGAATGGCTGTGGGAGTATTGACACAGTACTTGGGATCATGGCAAAGACCTGTTGCCTACATGTCTAAGCAACTGGATGCAGTGGCCAGCGGACTTCCACCTTGTCTAAGAGCCGTAGCTGCAGCCGCCCTGCTGGTAGCTGAAGCCGATAAACTCACTCTGGGTCAAGAACTTTATGTACGAGTCCCACATGCAGTACAGACGTTGTTGGATTACAAAGGAAATCATTGGTTTAGTAACAGCCGTATGACCAAGTATCAAGCAATGTTGTGTGAAAACCCAAGAGTGCATTTAGAGACTGTAAATACCGTATTTATCGGCGTATAACACGCACTTTTTTCCCCTGAAAATAGGGGAAAAATCGTGGGTGCATGTTATACGCCGATATCCCATAATTACTTACCTGTCCTGAAGCGTGGGCCGGCTTCACAGCGCGCACCGCGGTACAGGAACTTTAATTTAAGGTTCCGGTTTCCGGCGGGACTGAAAGGAAGTGTGCACAATAGTGTGCACACTTCCTTTCAGTCCCGCCGGAAACCGGAACCTTAAATTAAAGTTCCTGTACCGCGGTGCGCGCTGTGAAGCCGGCCCACGCTTCAGGACAGGTAAGTAATTATGGGAGGGGAGGAAAGTACACTATGGGAGGGGAGGGGAGGGGGAGGAAAGTACACTATGGGAGGGGAGGGGGAGGAAAGTACACTATGGGAGGGGAGGGGAGGGGGAGGAAAGTACACTATGGGAGGGGAGGGGGAGGAAAGTACACTATGGGAGGGGAGGGGGAGGAAAGTACACTATGGGAGGGGAGGGGGAGGAAAGTACACTATGGGCGGGGAGGGGGGGGAATACTATGGGAGGGGAGGGGGGGAGAATACTATGGGAGGAGAGGGGGGGAGAATACTATGGGAGGGGAGGGGAGGAGAATACTATGGGAGGGGAGGGGAATACTATGGGAGGGGAGGGGAGGGGAGAATACTATGGGAGGGGAGGGGAGAATACTATGGGAGGGGAGGGGAGAATACTATGGGAGGGGAGGGGAGAATACTATGGGAGGGGAGGGGAGGGGAGAATACTATGGGAGGGGAGAATACTATGGGAGGGGAGGGGAGATTACTATGGGAGGGGAGGGGAGGGGAGAATACTATGGGAGGGGAGGGGAGAATACTATGGGAGGGGAGGGGAGAATACTATGGGAGGGGAGGGGAGGGGAGAATACTATGGGAGGGGAGGGGGGGGAGGAGGGGGAATACTATGGGAGGAGGGGGGGAATACTATGGGAGGAGGGGGGGAGTACTATGGGAGGAGGGGGGGAATACTATGGCATGAGGGGGGAGAATACTATGGCATGAGGGGGGAAATTTCCTGGAATTTCTTTCTAAAAATGAGGTGCGTGTTATACGCCTGTGCGTGTTATACGCCGATAAATACGGTACCTTAAATCCAGCTACCCTTTTGCCACAACCTACTGAAAGTCAACATGATTGTTTGGAAGTGATGGATGAAGTATTCTCAAGTAGACCAGATCTTCGTGATTTTCCCATCCAGAACCCCGATGTTCAATATTACACAGACGGCAGTAGTTATGTGAAAGAAGGGATCCGCTATGCAGGATATGCAGTAACAACGATAGACAAGGTGATAGAAGCTCGGCCACTGGCAAAAGGAACATCAGCACAGAAAGCAGAATTGATAGCACTGACACGAGCGTGAACATCTACACGGACTCCAAGTATGCGTTTTTAACCACTCATGCCCACGGAGCTTTGTATAAAGAAAGAGGACTATTGAATTCAGAGGGCAAAGAAATCAAGTACGCAGCTGAAATACTACTACTATTAGAAGCAGTATGGGAACCGAAAGAAGTCGGTATTATACATTGTCGAGCGAATCTTAGAGGAGATGGCGATGTAAATAAAGGAAACCGGATGGCAGATAATGCAGCTAAGCGTGCCGCTGAATCAGGAAGACAGGAATATGTGGAACATATAGCTGCTCTTATACCAACCCCACTGTCTCAATGGACTCCAGTTTATACAGCTCAAGAAGAGGAGTGGTTAAAGACTGAACCTGGAAAGTATTTGGAGAACATTGTCAGAAAACATTTCTACATACCAAGATTGTCCAACTTAACTCAAGCCATTGTACGAAGATGTGTAACGTGTGCTAAAAATAATGCAAGGCAAGGACCAGTAAAGCCACCAGGAGTCCAGTTTATGGGGGGACTCCCTATGTCCGATCTACAAATTGACTATACAGTAATGCCTAAATCTGGTGGACATCGCTACCTACTAGTAGTTGTGTGCACCTATTCAGGCTGGGTAGAAGCATGTCCTACTCGTACAGAGAAAGCAGGAGAAGTTGTGAGATTCCTGCTACGAGAAATAATACCCCGATATGGACTACCCTGCTCTATAGGATCGGACAATGGTCCAGCTTTTGTTCATCAATGCCTACAACAACTGACTCATATGCTTGGTATAAAGTGGAGACTTCATAAGGCATATAGACCTTAGAGTTCTGGTAAGGTAGAGAGAATGAATAGAACTATTAAGAACCAGTTGGCAAAAATGTGTCAGGAAACCCAACTTAAGTGGAACGTTCTTTTGCCCATAGCTCTGTTACGAATCCGCAGTACACCTACCAGAAGGATGGGCCTCTCTCCTTTTGAAATCATGTATGGGCGACCACCTCCCGTACTTGGTAACTTAAGGGGGGATTTGAGTCAGTTGGGAGAAGGAATTACTCGGCAGCAGGTTGTAGAGTTGGGTAAGACTATGGAGGAGGTACAGAAATGGGTACAAGATAGATTACCTGTGAATATTTATCCCCCAGTTCATAGTTACCACCCAGGAGACCAAGTGTGGATTAAAGAGTGGAATAATGTACCGTTAGGGCCCAAGTGGAGAGGTCCTTATGTTGTTCTTTTGTCTACCCCTACAGCGATAAAAGTGGCCGAAGTAACTCCGTGGATACATCACTCCAGGGTTAAACCAGCAGCGGTCGATTCTTGGCAAGCTACAGCAGATCCAGAGAATCCCTGCAAGATCCGGTTAAAGCGCACGACTCAGTCGGAGTGACGAGGAACCTTGTGGATTACAAATTTTATTGTTTCAGAGATTAGTAAGTGAGTGAGACGGCCATAATAAAGCCTGTCCTCTCACCAACGAGTGATTTAAAAGTCAGGAAAAGTCTCGAAGGGACCCCTGTGAAGACGAGCAGAACTCCATTCCCTGCAGCCCTTACATCCTGGAAGCTGAGGTGCCATCGCACGGACGAAGTCTGAGGATGCCGACGAAAGATGTGCTTATGATAATGTTTATTTATATGTATTTTTATATTCAGGAAGGTAGAGGTACCGACACTCCTAGCTGTGAGGTATGCATTAAGACTACAAGAACAGGTAATCATGTTTCCCAGACCCTAATTTGGCATTCGCAATATGAATGTAAAGGAGATGTATCTAGGTGTAGATATCTAAATGTAGAGTATAGTGTATGCCATCTAGGGGTAGGAGAACCTAAGTGCTTCAATCCAGAGTATCAACCCCGTACAATTTGGTTGACTCTCAGGAATGGAGATCCTCAGGGGACCCTAATAAATAAAACGGTTTCCGTACATTCTTCGGGTGTTCTGCTATTTGATGCATGTAAGGCGATATCAAGTGGTAGAAAGCCGTGGAATGTATGTGGGGATCTTAGATGGGAGAGAACGTATGGGTCTAATGATAAATATATTTGTCCCAGCAGTAAAAATAAGTATGTGAGTCCTAGATGCCCAAATAGGGATTATAATTTTTGCCCATATTGGTCTTGTGTGGGGTGGGCAACTTGGGGACAGACAGCAGACAAGGATATATTTGTGACTAAGTTGCCTACCAATCCATACTGTAAGTCTATGGAATGCAATCCAGTCCATATTCTTATAAATAATCCTGACCAATTCTTAGATAGATATGGTAATTTATTTGGGTTTCAAATATACGGGACGGGTTTAGACCCTGGGACAGTATTGTTTATAGGGATAGAGACCGATACGGTAACCTCCCAAAATCATCAGGTATACCATTCCTTTTATGAAGAAATGAGTATAGATAATAAGATCCCCCATAACGCTAAAAACCTGTTCATTGATTTAGCCGAAAGTATTGCCGGTAGTCTTAATGTTACCAACTGCTATGTGTGTGGAGGTACTAACATGGGAGACCAATGGCCTTGGGAAGCAAAGGAGGTAATGTCTGGTTCTGAGGCAGTTGAACAATTGATATCTTCACAAGCCGATTATCAGATGAGTGTTAGAGGTAAATCTGAGTGGAGATTAAAGACCTCCATCATAGGTTATGTTTGCATAGCAAGGAAAGGAATGATGTATAATACTTCTGTAGGAGAGTTAACTTGTCTAGGGCAAAAAGCTTATGATGATGATACAAAGAATACAACTTGGTGGTCGGCTTCAAATGTCTCAGAACCATCTAACCCGTTTGCAAGATTTGCCAATTTAAAGGACGTATGGTTTGATTTATCCATCACATCTAGTTGGAGAGCCCCAGCAAATTTGTACTGGATCTGTGGTAAGAAAGCCTATTCGGAGTTGCCACCGGACTGGGAAGGGGCATGTGTGTTGGGTATGCTCAAACCATCCTTCTTCTTGTTACCTATTGAAACAGGTGAGACTTTGGGTGTTAAATTGTATGATGTGAATCATAGGAAGAAAAGGGGACCCATAGAGATAGGCGCCTGGGAAGATAATGAATGGCCTCCCCAGCGTATTATAGATTATTATGGGCCAGCCACGTGGGCAGAGGATGGTACTTTTGGATATAGAACCCCAATTTATATGCTCAACCGCATTATAAGGTTACAGGCGGTGGTTGAGATTATTACTAATGAGACCTCACAAGCACTCAATCTTCTAGCAAAACATAATACCAAGATGAGGACAGCAGTGTACCAAAATAGATTAGCCTTGGATTACCTATTGGCAGTAGAGGGAGGTGTATGTGGGAAGTTTAACCTGAGCAATTGCTGTCTTCAGATAGATGACGAAGGGCAAGCAATAGCTGAGCTTACTAGCCATATGGTTAAACTAGCACATGTGCCTACTCAGGTATGGAAAGGGTACAATCCAAGCAGTTGGTTTGGTAGCTGGTATGAGCAGTTTGGAGGGCTTAAGGCATTGGTAGGCGGAGTCCTACTGATTTTAATGTTGTGTCTACTCCTGCCATGTCTTATCCCCTTAGTAGTTAGGTCTGTGCAAAGCCTGATAGAAAATATAGCAGAAAGGAAGGCTGCTGCACAGATAATGTCCATATATAAATACGAGGCTCTAGATCAGGGAGAACCAATGCAGGAAGACGAGTGTTAAGGGATTCACATCATAGGAAAAGTCTGGTCTGGTTCATGGTAACCTGAGGTGTATGCAAACCAAGGTTAAGTGATGCCTCAAGTAATTGTGAAATATCAAGAGGCATCAAAGGGGGGAATGTGGTGGAATCTCGGTAAAATAAATTTAGTAGGCCGAGATTACCACGTGGCATGTGTACGTGCATATGCTGACGTATCGATCAGTTGGTTGCACGTGGCAAGATACGATCAGTAGTGTACGGAGCATGTGCGAGAATACAGGATGTAGTATTCCCCTCCTCCATTGTGCTGGACAAGCCATGCGGTCAAGCAGGAAGTTCTTATTTGTTTTGATTGGTTAAGAGAATGTGCGGGTGGAGCTTAATATGGGAGGAGTTATGTGCCTATATAAGGAGCCTGCACTATTGTCTGGGGCTCAGAACTTGTTGTATTTCGGTGACATTAGTCCCTCTGAGTCCCGATCGGTGATCCGAATAAAGAATCTCTTCCTTCCTGAAGAAACCTGTGTCCATCTCTCTGTGCTTGGCTTCCGTCAGTTTCTCCGGTATCAATTGAACAAGTTGCAATTGAGTGCTGACAGGTGACTCTGATTGACAGGGATACTCTGAAGAAGCCAGATGATCTTCCCTTTGGTTAAACAATTACATGGTTGCCCACACACATAGAGAAACTAATGAACAAATGGCCCTGGTGCGATTCTTTTGTGTCCCCTACCCCTCCTGACAAATAACTTATTAATTCACCATAAATGTTCCACTTGACACTGCCAAATAGCCAACTAAATGGCCACAAGACCCTACATCCCCATGTCACTTCACCTGCTCTATCCACATTTTGCACTGCTGTATTTTCTTGACACATAACCCTTTGGCTGACCAAGTTAGATTTGGCAACATTTGCCTGTCAACTAACCATCTCCTTTCCCAATTTAAATTTACACATTCCCCTGCCAATTACCTGTCCCTCCCCCAAATAGTGGACATGTTCCTCTTTCAAATAACACGATTCCTTCAATCCAAATATGTATTCTAATTTTCCAGCTATTCACGCACTATGAAAGGACACTAAAATGCTGGGCCCTGTCATACTCACTGTCCTCACTCCCTGGAAGATCTCTCCAGGCCCTGATTGAACGGGTCCAACTGGTGGCTCAGTAGGGCACTTGTCAGTGACAGGCACACAAAATATAGTTTATTCACACATTCACACAGAACACCACGCGCAGGTCACAGACACACCTTTTAGTTCAGCAAGGCATACTATGTAGTTTACACCCTCCATACAATTCAAAGGCACCCTCTATACAAATCACAGACACACCCAGCTCCATGCAGTTCAGACACACATCATGCATTTCACAGACACACACCATGCAATTCACAGACACCTTGTGCCATTCATAGACACACTACAGGTCCTGGTGCAATTGCAGTAGAGAAAGAGTTGCCATGGTGGTGTGGTAGCCTGGAATCAGTACTGACATTGCAGAATTCATATCAACATATGCCTTTTGCTGCCAACATTGGCCTACATAGAGGAGAAAGCTTCTAATATCTACCCCACTGCCTGCATGACCCTGACAGAATATAGCTGCCAATTTATGTGAACTCAACGGAAAGAAATATCTGGTTGTTGTAGACTACTACACCAGGTATCTCGAAATTGCACCTTTAGGTGAGGCAATCAGCATGACTGTCATAAACCTTCTTCAAAACATGTTTGCCAAGTATGGTATACCATTGGAGTTAATGAGCGACATGGGATCTTTCAGTAGAGACTATGATTATATTCACTCTACTTGCAGTCCACATTACCTATAGAGAGCGTGGTTTAAACCACCAAGTTTGTTTTGAAGCAACCAGAACCTTACTTGGCCTCCTAGCATACAGGGTGACCCAAATAAATCCATGTACCATGTAACCATGTTAGGGTGACAGATTTATACCATGTTGCCTTATGTGGGGACATTCCAGTCTGCCGCCCCTATTCTTCCAGAGGAAATTTGGAGGAGGGATGAGGATGCAAAGCGGAATTACAGATTCTTTTACAATAGAAGACACTCTGTATTCCCATTGCCTGAGCTGTACCCAGGCAAAACTGTCGGAGTCAAGTTTCTAACTATTTTCCAACTATTTGGCCACTGGCTGCTGGAGCTGCCAGCAGCAAATATTACTAAAAGGAGCACTATAGGTTCAGGAACACAAACATGTATTCCTGACCCTATAGTGTTAAAACCACCATCTAGCCCCTCTATCCCGCTCTTGCCTCCCTAAATATAGTACAATCTTACTTGTTTTCAAGTCTACAGCTGTTGGCTCTGCCCCTGTTTTCCTGTGAGCTACCTATGTCTGCTGACATCATAAGAAGTGGTGATCTGAGCCAATCACAATGCTTTCACATAGGATTGGGTGAGTCTGTTAAGGAGGCAGATCAGGGGCAACTCTAGTAGCCATCTGAGGAGTGATCAGTGGAGTTATCACTAGGCTGTAATGTAAACACTGCATTTTCTCTTAACCCCTTAAGGACACATGATGGAAATATTCCATCATGATTCCCTTTTATTTCAGAAGTTGTGTCCTTAAGGGGTTAAAAGCCAGTGTTTACTGCAAAAAGCCTGAAGGGACTGATTCTACTCACCAGAACAAATGCAATAAGCTGTAGTTGTTCTGGTGACTATAGTGTCCCTTCTAAATGATCAATTCACTTGCAAAAAGCAAGGGAATACTCATCTGCAAATGTGCATCCAGTTTATATTCAACTGCCTTGGGGTCTTTGATAAATCTCTGATTCCTGTGGTTTATATTGGTTCAGATGCAGATATAACAATTGTTTTTTTTTCAATTTTTAAAATGAATGTTACAGAACTGGTTGGACTGCGTGTATCCAGTCTGACCGCATTTGGCTTTAGGAACGCTGCAAATTGTCAATGCGCTTGGAATTGGTCTGATCTCCAAGAAGAGCTCAACGGAACTCAACCGTAAATTGAACTAAACCATTTGGACAAAATCTGTAATTTAGTGAATAATCCTGAGAGTGTTCTCTTGAGTTTAGACAGGGGGTAAAAATGTATGTTTAGAAAACCTGTGGAACAATACATTTGCATGATGTTCAGTTAGTATAACATATAGATAACATTTTAAGTGTTAAAAACTGAATTCGCTCATGATATACATGAGCCCAAGTATGGAAACATGCAATAACTCATTAGCTTGCATTTATAATAAAAAAAACATCCCTACCTGCATTCCACCAGATTAGAAATGGCAAGTGGCCAGTGGCACATGCTGAAGTATGGTTTACAATGAATTCACTTTCACAGGTGAGCTGTAGAAAATTTACTACCAAAAGCCGATTTGATTTGGAACATCAGAGACAGTTTTAGAATAAACTATTTTAAAGCTATTCCGTCCATAAAACCAAGCTATGGGCAATTATGGCCATCTGCCTGACAATCTGTGTATTGCTGTATAGAATTTGCCATGGATACATTGAAAATGTTTATCAGCAAATGACCTTCCATATACACTAGTGTTATTGACATAATTTTATTGTCATCAGTCATTAATGACAATGAAAACACATGTATATTATTATCTTGCTTATTTATTTATTTGAACGCTAAACAGATTGGTTGTATGTATCAGAAAGACAGAATATGCCCCTCTGATGTACAGGGGCTATAATGTGTGTCCTGAAGGTATCTAGATAGGGGGTAACCCTTACTTCAAAATACAACAAAAGAAAAAGTCGTCCTAAGGCAAAATGTCCAAGGCACACATTGTTAGATACCTTTAGTTGCTAAAGAATTAAAAACACATTTATTGATAAACCTTAAGATACATAAAGAAAATATATAAACAGAAAAATGAAAAAAACACACTCCACATCTAAAACCCTAAGGAGAGTAATGAAGCTCAGCTGACCTATGGGGGGTATATGCCAAATAAATCAGTAGGGATAACTGATAAACAGAAATAGGGATAAGTGAATGCCTCAAGCTGAAAAGCTTAGATTGCGTCATATTCCGGCTCCCGGCATCAGCAAACGGTGCGCAAAGGAGCAGTGCAGAGAGAACACAGCTCCGTCGCCGCGTCTGAAAGGAACTCAGCCGCAAGCCGGGGAGGGGGTCCATTAGGTGGCCAGTGGGCCACCTCTAGGGGCCCCCTATGACAGGGGGAACACAAAAGGGGTGGCATTTAGGGGTGGCATTAAGGAAGTGTGTAGTTGTTGTAGTTGTGTGTGTGCATGTGACTGGATTATTGCCAAATTATAAGACAAATTGACCATTGGTGTTTGAATTAGAAGGGTTTTATGGAAACATGCCTTACAGAGATTGACAGGTAAGTCTCTACATTTACCTGTCACAGCACTAAGTAACCAATCAGAGTGTTATGAGTCAAATTACACAGCGTGGGAAAATTCCAAAGAACCAACCAATCAGAGTGCTGTGACAGGTAAATGTAGAGACTTACCTGTCAGTCTCTTCATTTACCTGTCAGAGCACTCTGATTGGATGGCTTAAACCCACCAATCAGAGTGCTCTGAGCCTAATTGCAGGGCGGGGCAAGGCTTTATAAGTCTGCGCGGAGCCCTCCATGGGTGAAGATGGATTATTTTTTTTTGCGCTCGTTTTTTTTTTTTTATTGCGTCGGTTATTATGGTTTTTTATTTGCCCTTTTTTGGGGCTGAAAAAAGAAGATTTTAGAAGAAAGAAAACATCCAATGGTAAGTTTTTTTCCTTTTTCTTTACAGGTTCTTAGTTAAAGGTCCCCCCTCATTATTTTTAGGGTGAGGGGGGTAGGTAGGGGGATACTTCATTAGGGGGAGGGAGGGGGTGACTAGGGGTTTGGGGACCCCTAGTCACCTGGGGGGGGACATTTTTTTTAGGGCCCCCAATAGGTCCCCCCCTATTGGTATTAAGGGCCCCCACCCGCCGCTCTGGGGTGGGGGCCAGGGGGGAGGACATTAGGTCCCCCCCTTATTAGTATTTAGGGCCCCCACCCACCGCTCAGGGGTGGGGGCCAGGGGGGAGGACATTAGGTCCCCCCCCTTATTAGTACTTAGAGCCCCCCACCCGCCACTCAGGGGTGGGGGCCAGGGGGGAGGACCTTAGGTCCCCCCCCTTTTTAGTATTTAGGGCCCCCACCCGCCGCTCAGGGGTGGAGGCCAGGGGGGAGGACATTATATCCCCCCCTTATTAGTATTTAGGTCCCCCCCTTTGTATTTAGGGCCCCCACCCGTCGCTCAGGGGTGGGGGCCAGGGGGGAGGACATTAGGTGTGTCCCCCCCTTATTCTTGTTAAGGGCCCCCACCCACTGCTCAGGGGTGGGGGCCAGGGGGGAGGACATTAGGTCCCCCCCCAATTTTTATTTAGGGCCCCCACCGCCGCTCAGGGGTGGGGGCCGGTGGGGAGGACAATAGGTCCTCCCCCCTTTTTTTACTTTAGGGCCCCCACCCGCTCAGGGAGGGGGGACCCTTTTTTTTAGACATGCCCCTACTCACGGTATTGCGAGTAGGGGCACAATTTACTAATACTAAGTAATTTTTACTTAGTATTAGTAAATTTGGCTGAAAGACCAATTTAGGTCTTTCAGCCTTTTGGTAGATAACTCCCTAATACCGTGGGAATTAGGGAGTTATCTACCAAGCAGCTGCAACAAAAGTCCCGAAAAGTCCAGAAATGCGGGAGGGATAATGTATAATAAACACAGGTTACTGGCTATGGGAGGATAATGTATAATAAGCACAGGTTACTGGCTATGGGAGGATAATGTATAATAAACACAGGTTACTGGCTATGGGAGGGATAATGTATAATAAACACAGGTTACTGGCTATGGGGGATAATGTATAATAAACACAGGTAACTGGCTATGGGGGGGGATAATGTATAATAAACACAGGTTACTGGCTATGGGGAGGATAAAGTATAATAAACACAGGTTACTGACTCTGGGGGGATAATGTATAATAAACACAGGTTACTGGTTGTGGGGGGATAATGTATAATAAACACAGGTTACTGGTTGTGGGGGGATAATGTATAATAAACACAGGTTACTGGCTATGGGAGGATAATGTATAATAAACACAGGTTACTGGCTATGGGGGGGATAATGTATAATAAACACAGGTTACTGGTTGTGGGGGGATAATGTATAATAAACACAGGTTACTGGTTGTGGGGGGATAATGTATAATAAACACAGGTTACTGGCTATGGGGGAGATAATGTGTAATAAGCACAGGTTACTGGCTATGGGAGGATAATGTATAATAAACACAGGTTACTGGCTATGGGAGGATAATGTATAATAAACACAGGTTACTGGCTATGGGGGGGATAATGTATAATAAACACAGGTTACTGGTTGTGGGGGGATAATGTATAATAAACACAGGTTACTGGTTGTGGGGGGATAATGTATAATAAACACAGGTTACTGGCTATGGGGGGGATAATGTATAATAAACACAGGTTACTGGCTATGGGAGGATAATGTATAATAAACACAGGTTACTGGCTATGGGGGATAATGTATAATAAACACAGGTTACTGGCTATGGGGGATAATGTATAATAAACACAGGTTACTGGCTATGGAGGATAATGTATAATAAACCCAAAAAATAAATAAAAATTAATAAAAAATAAAATAAAATAAAAAATGGCCCACCGGGATACTGGGAAATTTCCCGGTAGGCCGGGGCACGTGGGGGCTGCGCAGTACTCTGCTTCTTCTCTCCTATAGCGAGGGAGCCCATGCGGCCACTTTCAGTGACGTAGACCATGATTCTGAGGCCCAAATCATCCGAGCCCGAGATTATCCTGGCTATAATAGCTCCAATACCACCACCTACCTCTCTCCCAGCTCCTGTCATGTAATCTCACCCTTTACTTTAATTCAACAAACTGCCTATATCTCACCATGGACTTTCTTGTTTGGTTTATATGTTTTCTCATTCTAATCCAACATAGTTGTTGCTGTGGTTTTTTTTTGCCTTTAACCCGGCAGTTATCTTACGGGCGCTAACACAATTGTTTAACAACAAAAAAACAAACATAGTCAGAACAAAAGTTATTAGTGTACTACATTCATGCTTGTGTTCATGCATATCTGTTTTTGCTTTTATTTTGATTGTAATGATTCTGCCACGTCTGAATATGGATTAAATAAAGAATACAAAAAATGATATAAAATATAAAAAATATATCAAAAGTTTAAACTCTGCATTGAGACCGTCAGGATGAAAAGTGCCTAGATGGTGGACCCACTCCATTTCAGCCCTACCTAGCCTTTTTACCATATTTCAAACTCTGGTGTGGCTATACCTTATATCTTAAAACATACCGAATCATTGTTGTGCAGGTTGAATGGCTTTTGTATCCTTTTTCTATATTGCGGCAATGCTGTGCTATCCTTATTTATAAAGGTCTTGTGGTTCTTCCTACATATTGAAACCCATATGGACATTCCAACAAATATATCACATTTCTACTATTACGAGTACTATAATAGTATTTTTAATATTGAAAATATCGCTTTTAATCTTTGAGCTAAAACTCTTTTAATTTATCTATTGATCTTTTGGTTTTGCACATGTAACCCCTTTTTGCCCTGCTCCTGGCAACAAGCCGTAGTTAGCAGCAGTTACACCTTCTTATGTCGCTGACAGGGATTCTGAGCCTCCGCTTTAGTTAGGAGATTGGCACATCTTGTTCTGACACAGTGCCTCCACTCAGTGCAACATCTGAGTAGATGAGTACCGTCCACTTAATAATACATCAGAGACATGAAATAAATACAGACATGGAAATACACACTGTATTGTGGATAAAGAGATACACATAAAACAGCAGAAATAACAATGCAGTTCCTGACTAATGTTAAATGATGATAAAGTCCCTGATGTAGGAATAATGCAGTCACAAGAGTCTTTAGCAGCAGGAATGCAGACAACAAAATTCCCTTAACGTCGATAACCACATCTGAACAGTTAAACAAACTAGTTTTCCTGAAACTATAGCTTCCCCTTCTGTCAAGGCCCCCTCCCGCGGCACTGAAGGGGAAGCGTAGTAGATGACACTTTATTAATTCTAGTGCAGAAGATCTCAGGCCTTTGATCAACCTCAGTCGCTTGGACTCTTTAGTACAAGTTCACTCCTTTAGTGCCCGGGTTACATTACTTCTCCACAAAACAAATCCTTCTTCCCCGGTTGGCACCGGCATAACTCCAGAGAAAACTTTAAGTCTCTTGTAATTATGCTCATTAAATGCTTGGACCACACTTTTAGATAACGGAGTTAAGACTTCAGTTAGGGAAAGGCTCTCCTCTGTCTTCTGACTTGTGGGAACACTAGGAAGCTTCCTATGGGTCCTGCTTCTTTTGGGCAGTTTCAGACGCTGTTGTGCGTGTTCATCACTGCCTTCTCCTTCAGTATCAGTCTTAATTATTCTCCTAGGAGGGATACCAAATATGTGATCACTGTTTCCATCTTTGGGGTCACTTTCATCTTCTGACTCATCTTGAGCATAAATCAAAGGACTTCCAGGGAGCTGAGACTTTGGCAACTGTAATTACTAAGTACAATCTTCTTTATTTAGTGGCCTATGACTCCTCACTAGAGCAACAGCAAGCCCCGCCTTCTCATCCTTCTGACTGTAAAAGACGGAATTTCTGTAACCCTGCGATCTGTCGAATGGCATCATCAAAACATCTCCTTTCCAGGTTGAGAGGTATGTTACACACAACTACAACTTGATTTGGGGGAATGATTTTCTTCCTGACCCAGTCCCTGACTTTTTTAGGGCTGAGACATTGGATTTTAACAATGTTGCAGTCCCGATTCATCTCAGGAGTGCCTCTACCTGTGACCCCTTTTTTGCCCTGCTCCTGGCAACAAGCCGTAGTTAGCAGCAGTTACACCTTCTTCTGTCGCTGACAGGGATCCTGAGCCTCCGCCATAGTTGGGAGATCGGGACATCTTGTTCTGACACAGTGCCTCCACTCAGTGCAACTTCTATTTATGGGGTACCCACCCCACTGAGTAGATGCGTACCCTCCACTTAATAATACCTCAGGACATGAAATAAATACAGACATGGAAATATACACTGTATTGTGGTTAAAGAGATACACGTATAACAGCAGAGATAACAATGCAGTTCCTGGCTAATGTTAAATTATGATAAAGTCCCTGATACAGTCACAAGAGTCTTTAGCAGCAGGAATGCAGACAACTAAATTCCCTTAAAAATGTCAATAACTACATCTGAACAGTTAAACTCATAGGTACCTGCAGGTAAATTATGTGCACAACGTTGGGTGTAGGTAGCGCTACCCAGATACAGTTATAAGGGAGAATCCTGAAGCAATCTCTGGAGACCAGGGCCAGATTAAGAGCCCAGTAGGCCTGGTGCGGACAATTATGATGGGGCCTAATTACAGAATCTTATCGACCATAAAAACACTAAAACAGTCACACATCCCAAGCGTCATGTATCTGATGGAGATGGAGGGAAACTCAAAGGATGCAGCTATAAGAAAACACATACTCTATGCTATTCTCTCTCTAATTTATGCTTTCATCTTTCAAGTAAATCCACACCCCCTAACAGCAGTGTCAAGTTAAGTCAATGGGCGGGGTAAAAGGGTGTGCCACTGACGCAAATCACGTGACCAGAACTGCCAAAAGGTGCGAACATGCCCAAAAAGGGGCATGTCTGTCCAAAGAATTGGAAGGCCAGCCTGGCATCAGTGTCCCTATGTATCAAAGTGTCAGTGTCCCCATGTAGCCCAGTCCCCTAGTCTCCCAGTGTCCTCATTTCTCCCTGTGTCCCCATGTCTCAGTGTTTCCCTTGTCACTAGGATACTAGGGGACACTGAGACACATGTAGACACAGTGATACATGGGTACACTGAGACACCAGGGGCCACTGAGACACTTGGGGACACTGGGAGACATGGGGGCACTTGTGGATACAGACATGTGGACACTGGGAGACATGGGGACACAGACACTAGGGACACAGAGACATGGGGACACAGACACTGGGAGACATGGGGACACAGACACTAGGGACACAGAGACATGGGGACACAGACACTAGGGACACAGAGACATGGGGACACAGACACTGGGAGACATGGGGACACAGACACTGTGAGACTAGGGGACACTGGGAGACATGGGGACACGGAGACACTGGGGGACACTGTGAGACATGGGGGCACTTGTTGACATAGACATGGAGACACTGAAAAATTTGGGGATACTGGGAGATATGGGGACACTGAGACACTAGCTGGGACACTGGGAGACATGGGGACACTCGGAAACATGGAGGCACTTTGTCCCTAGTGTCTCCATGTCCCAATGTCTCACAGTGTCCCCTAGTGTCTCAGTGTCCCCAAGTTTCCCTGCTTCCTTCCCCCCCCCCATCCTTCCCCCCCCCCCTATCCTTCACTTCCCTGAGCTGTAATCTGTCTGCAGACTGGGAGCTGCTGTCTGGACTCTATGTGCTGTGTATCTGCTCCCCCGCGGATCAGTGAGTAGAGAGAGGCAGGGAGGGATATGCTGTAACTTCCTATCCCTGCCCCTCTCCACACACAGTGACCCCTACTGGCTGGTGCTGGTATAGCAGAGTAATCTCCACTTAAAAATATCTGCATTTGTATTGCCGGTATTACTGCAATACTGGCACGGCCAGGCAGCCCCAAATACCAGCTGTGCTGGTAAAATACCAGTCAGGTGGCAAACCCAAGAGTAGTGTGTAAAAAAAAAAAAAAGTTTAACATTTTTTTTTTTTTAAATGGGCATATTCCATGGGCCTGGGCATGGAGCTGCAGCTCCACCAGCCCCTATGTTAATCCGGCCCTGCTGGAGACAGTACCTTTGAGTGACTTCTGTAACTGCAGATATCTCCAGAAAGATCCAGACAAAGGTAGGACAGCAGCAGAACAGCAATGGCAATCCTTTCTCTTCCTTCTGCTGACAGGATGCAAAAGCTCATTCAAACTACTGCAGAAAGTCCCAGAATCTGCAGGGAGCTGAACATAAAATAACAGTCTTCTAATTATCCTAGGAGAGCAGTAGACAGTCTCCAACTTCTTGTAGTAGCAGTGCACTAGCCTTCCCCTGTTTTTATTTCACTGTCCCAGCAGGAATAGATAATTGAAACAGGTAAGAACACACTTTCTTTATGCAGAGCCAGTAAATAAGGCTTCTCCTCTGTCCTCTTCTTCCAAGTTCAAGATCTCAAAACTTAAATCAAAACAGCAAAAATATAGCAGTCTGCTACACACGACTTTCTGTATGTTCTCAAATTAAAAGCCCATTCCATTTCAGTTCTACATAAGATTCTCTTAATATCTCCTCCTCACCATGGGAGAGCAAGTATTTTATACCCGTAAATCTTAAACCACATGGGTTTTTATGGTGATGACTTAAAAATGTTTTGAAACCGTACGGTTCTCATATCCATTTCTGATATTACAGCATTGCTCTGATATTTTGGTTTTAAGATGTCTAGTTACATACCTAAATATTGGAGGCAGCAATGGTATTCCAATAGGTAGATTACGTTCCTTGTGTTGCAGATAATGAAATCTATACATTATAGGTTTTATTAGTGATATTTGACTTAAATTGAATGGTTCTATTAGCGACTGACCCCTGTGTAGTTTTGCATACAACACATTTTCTACATTTAAAAAAACCTTGTACGCTAGAAAAAGTGGAAGATTTGGTTGTTTTGTTTTTGGTTACATTTTATCACTAATAAAACCTGTAAAAATATCCTGTCAAATATCACTAATAAAACCTGTAATATAAAAGATTTCATTAACTGTAACACAAGGTACGTAATCTACCTGTTGGAATGTACTTGAGGCCTCCAGTAGGTAGGTATGACATCTAGACATCTTAAAACCAGAATATCAGAGCACTGCCATAATAGCAGAAATATATATGAGAACCATACGGTTTCAAATTATTTTTTAAGTCATCACCATAAAAACCCATGTGGTTTAAAATTTACAGGTATAAAAATATGTGCTATCCCAGCTAAGGAAAGAATTCTCACCACCTTGCCCCTCACTTTCTCAACCACACCTGGATCATGCCACTCCAACATACAATCTTCTCCCAGGCTACTGAAAAAGAGGTGGCGTCGCTTATCATTTCCTCTCGCCCCACCACTTGCCCACTTGATCCTGTCCCGTCTCACCTTATCAGATTTAGAAACATAGAAACATAGAATGTGACGGCAGATAAGAACCATTCGGCCCATCTAGTCTGCCCAATTTTCTAAATACTTTCATTAGTCCCTGGCCTTATCGTATAGTTAGGATAGCCTTATGCCTATCCCATGCATGCTTAAACTCCTTTACTGTGTTAACCTCTACCACTTCAGCTGGAAGGCTATTCCATTCCTCTTGTCTTGTGCCCTCCTTAACACACATCTTCAACTACTCTCTTTCTACTGGCACTGTCTCTGCTGTCCTTAAACATGCTACTGTAGTACCCATCTTAAAAAAAAACAAGTCTTGACTCATACTCCCCTTCTAACTATCGTCCTATATTCCTGCTCCCTTTTTCCTTGAAAGACTAGTCTTTACCCATCTGGCCTGTTTCCTCAACTCCAACTCTCTCCTTAACCCTCTTCAGTCCTGCTTACGCCCCCTCCACTTTACTGAAACTGCCCTTATTAAAGTCACTAACGTCATTATCACAGCTAAATCCAAAGGTCACTACTCCATACTATTTCTTCTTGACCTCTCTGCTGCCTTTGACACCGTTGATCATGTTCTCCTTCTCCAAACTCTTCATTCACTTGGTCTCTGTGACACTGTCCTCTCTTGGTTTTCCTCCTATCTCTCCCAATGCTCACTCAGTGTCTCCTTTTCTAATGATACCTCCACCCTTCGTCCTGTCTCAGTTGGAGTACCCCAAGGCTTTGTCTCTTTACACTGCCTCTCTTGGCAAACCTATTACCTAATTTGCATTCCAATGCCACCTGTACGCTGATGACACCCAGATATGTCTCTCCTCCCCGGACCTCTCCCCTGATGTCCTGCAACTTGTCATCTCATGCCTTTCTTCTATCTCTGATTGAATGTCCTCCTGCTTTATGAAACTCAATCTTTCCAAAACAGAACTTCTTGTCTTTCCTCCTCGTAATAGTAATCCTCCTCTCTCGCTCTCCCTTCAGATTGGTGGTACCCATATCAGCCCATCCTTACAAGCACGTTGTCTTGGTGTTATTTTAAATTCTGGCCTCACCTTTGAGCCTCACATCTGGTCTATTGTCAAATCATGCCAATTCCACCTTAAAAACATCGCCCGCACCTGCCCCTTTCTTACACAAGATGCTACTAAAGAGCTTGTCCATGCTCTAGTAATCTCTCGCATGGATTATTGTAACTCTCTCCTAATTGGTCTTCCCAGTAGCCATACTGCCCCGCTACAGTCTGTAATGAATGCTGCCGCCAGACTGCTTTTCCTCTCTAGTTGGTCCTCTCACACCTCACCCCTCTGTCAGTCCTTACATTGGCTTCCTGTATCATATAGGAGTCAATTCAAAGTGCTAACTAATACCTATAAAGCACTGAACATTTCTAGCCCCTCTTATATCTCCTCACAGATCGTTAGGTATGCCCCTTCTCAGTCTCTCTGCTCTGCCCGTAAACCTTCTCCTGTCCGCTGCTTGCACCCGTATGGCCAACTTGCGCTTGCAGGACTTCTCGCAGACGGCTCCCTTCCTATAGAATAGCCTGCCTACCACCATCAGACTCTCCCCTAGTCTTCAATCATTTAAGAAGTGCCTTAAAAACCAATTTCTTTAGGAAAGCTTAGGGCCTCCCAGAGTAACCTCTACCTCACATACCTGTCTCTTGCTCTCTCCTAAAGGGCAGCACTCTTCTCTCTCCTCCAGCTCTGCTTCACTCCCTCTTTATTTGATTGCTATTTAATGTCCTAATGTGTTTTATACACCACCTCCTATAGACTGTAAGCTCGTTTGAGCAGGGTCCTCTTCAACCTATCGTTCCTGTAGGTTTTCTTGTAATTGTCCTATTTATAGTTAAATCCCCCCTCTAATAATATTGTAAAGCGCTACGGAATCTGTTGTTGCTATATAATATTATGCACACATTATTATTGCCAAAACTGTGAACAAAATGTTTTTTTTTTCTTCATTGTTTTGCATTTTTGTATAATAAATGAGAATTTATATATGTATATGTCACATCAAATTAAAGCCCATTTTAAAAATTGTGTGTAAAATGAGTTGGTGCAATAAAAAAGAAAAACGCAAATTGTCATTAAAGTCAAACAGGAAAACATGCAAGATTTGCTTGTGTCCTTAAGTGTATGTCCAGCTTCTGAAGCTGCGTCCTTAAGGGGTTAATTGTGTTTTAGTTACAAATTTATTGTTTTCACTTTGTACCAAAAAATGTGTTATATTTTATATCTATATCGTCTCCACTGATTTTATCCAGCATCCTGCTTCCATTGTATCTGTGGTGGGGATCAAACCACCAAATCTTTCCATACCCAGAGCAGGTCCATTCAGGAATTTGTAAGTAGGATTCCTTAATCTATTCTGTTTTAAACACATACATGAAATACAGTAAGCACACACACACTAGACAGCACATATCACACCCATTCATGTTAGAGACAACTACCACACTACATCCACACAAATTACACACAGCTAACACACACATCTAGCACCTACACACATATACCAGAAACAAACATCCAATACACGCAGGTAGCGTTGGCAACACATACAAAAAGTCAACACACACTCCACAAACATTACACAAAACCAACATGCTCACCACACACAGCACAAACATTGCACACAGCAAACACACACATTGTTCACAGTCAGCATACACCAGACACACACCCACAGCAATCAAACACATACACATTGCACACAGCCAACACACACAATAAGCAGATGACAAGAGGGTGATCCTATGGCAGGTTAGAGGGTGAGACATTGAGGCTTATTCACTGAACAGATTGTCACAAATTAAAAAAACAGAGGCAAAACGTTGTGACTATTGTTGAGTTGTAGAATTTTTCCAGACCAGCTTTTTCCCCCAATCTGAAATTATTTTGTGTAGCATGATATGTAGATTGTCATGATGGACACCTGGATTACTGCTTTAGTCTCTTGGACAAGTAGTTTATTTTTAAAATTACTACACCTTGGAGTCTATTAACAAAATAACCACTCCACCGAGCTGTAGTGATTTTGCAGATAATAGTGCCCTTTTAAGTTATTATGCTGTGCTTATGCCCATTAGTTTTTGCTGTGCATTTGACGTTTTAGCATTGACAGTAATTGCTGCAGTCCTTTGGTGGACAAATTACGTAAATGTTAATTTTAAACTGCTGCTATTCACTGCTGGATTAAAAAGTCAAAACATGGCTTTCTCAGAGCTTTTTTCTATGCTTGTTCCATAGTTGATAATCATAAGTTGATAATTGCTAAAATGGCTGTTGCTAATGTTAGCAACTACCAGCTGTTTCCATGCTACAAAACGTAACAATTGTTAATTAGCGGCTGCCGTTAAGTTATAACGTCTCCCACTGAGATTAATAGGAGACAATAAATGCCAAGTAGCTCCTGGTTTCATACCACCATGTCAAATGAAGTGACTAATTCACTAAACTTCACTTAATTCAACTATGTGTATAGAGGGAAAGACAAGTTAACACATGTAAACTCACAATAGAAAAAAATTAATAAAACAACCTTTACTTTATCAGTACATTTTAGGGAACCATTCATAGTTTCCTGGTAGAGTTGCTATGGCAACAACAAATATATAATTTTCTAGATGAGTTGCCAAGGACAATGCTAGGTCATAAAATACTCAAGACTCCCCTAAAAATTTGGTGGACCCTGTTTAAATTCCCACACCGTCGCAAATTCCACCTCTTAACACTGATCAGTAAAACCACTGACAGGTGAAGTGAATAACATTGATTATGTTGTTACAATGGCACAGGTCAAGGAGTGGGATATACTAGGCAGCAAATGAACAGTCAGTTCTTAAATTTCATGTTGGAAGCAGAAAAAATGTGCAAGTGAAAAGATCTGAATAACTTTGATAAGTGCCAGATAGTTATGGCTAGATAACAAGGTTAGAGCATCTCCAAATAGCAAGTCTTGCAGGGGTGTTCCCAGTCTGCAGTGGTTAGTACCTACCAAAAGTGGGGCAAGGAAGGACAATCAGTGAACCGGCATCAGGGTCATAGGCACCCACGGCTCATTGATGCAGGTGGGGAGCAAAGACTAGCCGTCTGGTACGATTACACAGTAGAGCTACTGTAGCTCAAATTGCTGAAAAACATAATGTTGGCCATGGTAGAAAGGTGCCAGAACACACTGTGCATCACAGATTGTTGTCTAAGGGGCTGCATTGCCTCAGTCAATTCAGAGTACCCTTGATGACCCCTGTACACTGCCATAAACACCTTCAATGGGAATGTGAGTGTTAGTACTGGACTATGGAGAAATGGAAGAAGGTTGCCTGGTCTGATAAATCTCCTTTTCTTTTAGATCAGGTGGGTGGCCAGATGCATGTGTCATTTACCTGAGAATGATGCATTATAGGAAGAAGATAGACCATTGGAGGCATTGTTCTGTTCTTGATAATGTTCTGCCATGAAACATTGTAAAATAGGCACATATTCCACCATTCACCGACACACATAGATAGGCATACACAGATGCATGCAAACACAGATAGGCATATACAGACAAACACATACACAGATGGACATATACAGGGAGTGCAGAATTATTAGGCAAATGAGTATTTTGACCACATCATCCTCTTTATGCATGTTGTCTTACTCCAAGCTGTATAGGCTCGAAAGCCTACTACCAATTAAGCATATTAGGTGATGTGCATCTCTGTAATGAGAAGGGGTGTGGTCTAATGACATCAACACCCTATATCAGGTGTGCATAATTATTAGGCAACTTCCTTTCCTTTGGCAAAATGGGTCAAAAGAAGGACTTGACAGGCTCAGAAAAGTCAAAAATAGTGAGATATCTTGCAGAGGGATGCAGCACTCTTAAAATTGCAAAGCTTCTGAAGCGTGATCATCGAACAATCAAGCGTTTCATTCAAAATAGTCAACAGGGTCGCAAGAAGCGTGTGGAGAAACCAAGGTGCAAAATAACTGCCCATGAACTGAGAAAAGTCAAGCGTGCAGCTGCCAAGATGCCACTTGCCACCAGTTTGGCCATATTTCAGAGCTGCAACATCACTGGAGTGCCCAAAAGCACAAGGTGTGCAATACTCAGAGACATGGCCAAGGTAAGAAAGGCTGAAAGACGACCACCACTGAACAAGACACACACGCTGAAACGTCAAGACTGGGCCAAGAAATATCTCAAGACTGATTTTTCTAAGGTTTTATGGACTGATGAAATGAGAGCGAGTCTTGATGGGCCAGATGGATGGGCCCGTGGCTGGATTGGTAAAGGGCAGAGAGCTCCAGTCCGACTCAGACGCCAGCAAGGTGGAGGTGGAGTACTGGTTTGGGCTGGTATCATCAAAGATGAGCTTGTGGGGCCTTTTCGGGTTGAGGATGGAGTCAAGCTCAACTCCCAGTCCTACTGACAGTTTCTGGAAGACACCTTCTTCAAGCAGTGGTACAGGAAGAAGTCTGCATCCTTCAAGAAAAACATGATTTTCATGCAGGACAATGCTCCATCACACGCGTCCAAGTACTCCACAGCGTGGCTGGCAAGAAAGGGTATAAAAGAAGAAAATCTAATGACATGGCCTCCTTGTTCACCTGATCTGAACCCCATTGAGAACCTGTGGTCCATCATCAAATGTGAGATTTACAAGGAGGGAAAACAGTACACCTCTCTGGACAGTGTCTGGGGGGCTGTGGTTGCTGCTGCACGCAATGTTGATGGTGAACAGATCAAAACACTGACAGAATCCATGGATGGCAGGCTTTTGAGTGTCCTTGCAAAGGTCACTGATTTGTTTTTGTTATGTTTTTGAATGTCAGAAATGTATATTTGTGAATGTTGAGATGTTATATTGGTTTCACTGGTAAAAATAAATAATTGAAATGGGTATATATTTGTTTTTTGTTAAGTTGCCTAATAATTATGCACAGTAATAGTCACCTGCACACACAGATATCCCCCTAAAATAGCTATAACTAAAAACAAACTAAAAACTACTTCCAAAAATATTCAGCTTTGATATTAATGAGTTTTTTGGGTTCATTTCATTGTTGTTGTTCAATAATAAAATTAATCCTCAAAAATACAACTTGCCTAATAATTCTGCACTCCCTGTATAGGTATTCATAGATACAGGCACACACTGACAGTCACATACAGACATACATAGATACAGGCACACACACAGGCACGCACAGACAGTCATATACAAGCATACAAAGACACAAGCACACGCAGGCAGTCACATTCATGCATACACAAACACAGGCACATGCAGAGTTATTCAGACACATTTACAGATGCAGGCACATACAACTATACACAGACAAAGATAGATCCACATAGACAGTCAGGCACATATAACCTCACACACTTAAGCACACTATACAACCAAAATATTTTTCTATCTGGTTGTGCTCTGCTCAGGGGTGGAAGGCATGCAGCAGCCAGCTACCTTTTGTAGGGCTGGCCCTGCATTTCCAGTCTCTGAATCTGTGTGGTTTTGCCTCTATGTTGCTCTCTCTCCAGTTCTCATTGTTGAGTCTAGACTGGAAGTAGAAGCAACACAGTAATAGAAATGATGGAACATGGTAAGTTTGTCATAGTCCTTATGTCATTAGCAAAACTGCACTACTATGCTTGTCCTGTTCCAGATTCAACATGGAGCAGCATGGAGTAAACAAATCACACAGTTATGGGGCTCAACTTCCCCAGCCCCCACAACTAAGAGATTCTGGGCTACCGCGCCCCTAATTTGGGACTGTAGCCCTGCTAGACCCCCACCAGCAACATACTGGAGAGTTGCTATGGCAACAACACATTTATAGTGTCCTGGTAGATTTGCTTGATTTCCAATTCACTGCCATGGCAACTCTACCAACACACAAAAAAATGTGTTTTGGTGCTACAGGCAAAAAACAATAACTTTCTATCTAGGCTCATGGTAGGGTTGCTATGGAAATGGATTGGAAAGCAAACGTGGTGGTTGGTATCATTGTGATAGACATGATTTTTCATGAAGATGTTAAAAGCAGGAGTGAACCACAGAAACTTGAAAATGCCTATTCCCACAATGATCTGCCAGACATGTGGGAAACATTCTCTGTTTTAAAGTTTTTAGTGAGAAAAAAAGTCTCACCATCACCATTACCATGTAACAGCAGTTGTTACAACTAAACAATATATGTTGATTGTGACCACTTGTCTGTAGTATGGAGTAGATTTCTTTCTTCTTAGAATACAGCATTTGTTTCTCATTTTTTCACTCTGAAAACAATATCCGTCTGTTAAAAATGCATTAACATATTTCAAAGTAACTAAAACGCTTGCCTACATTATCTCATGTGCTTGTATACTGTACCTGTACTTAAAATAGTAGAAACAAACTATACAAAAACGGGGTTGTGCCCCTTCATGTCAAGGTTTTCCTTTGCTCATCAGAACAAACTGCAAACATGGATTATTTTAGTATGCTTATGTTGAGCTGGATTTTCTTATTTAGAGCACACCTGGAGTCTACCTGTTGGATTGCGGGTTGGTGCCCCTTTTATAACAGACACCTAATGAATAGTGATGAACCGAACGGTTCGCTGGCGAATAGTTCCTGGAGAACATAGCGTGTTCGCGTTCGCCACGGCGGGCGAACATATGCGCGGTTCGATCCGCCCCCTATTCGTCATCATTGAGTAAACTTTGACCCTGTGCCTCACAGTCAGCAGAGACATTCCAGCCAATCAGCAGCAGATCCTCCCTTCCAGACCCTCCCACCTCCTGTACAGCATCCATTTTAGATTCATTCTGAAGCTGCATTCTTAGATAGAGGAGGGAAAGTGTAGCTGCTGCTCATTTGATAGGGAAATGGATAGCTAGGCTGGTGTATTCAGTGTCCACTAAAGTCCTGAAGGACTCATCTGATCTCTGCTGTAAGGACAGCACCCCAAAAAGCAATTTTTAGGGCTAGAACAACAGTCTTTTTTTCCTGTGTAATCTAATTGCAGTTGCCTGCCTGCCAGCTTCTGTGTCAGGCTCACAGTGGATACTGTGCCCACTTGCCCAGTGCCACCACTCATATCTGGTGTCACAATAGCTTGCATTTAAAAACAAAACATTTTTTTTCACTGTAATAGATTGAATAGCAGTTAGTTGTCTGCAAGCGTCTGTGTGTCAGGCCTACAGCATGTACTCTGCCAACCTCTACCAGTGCACAGTGCCACTCATATCTGGTGTCACAATAGCGTGCATTTAAAAACCCAAAACCTTTTTTTTCACTGTAATAGATTGAATAGCAGTTAGTTGTCTGCAAGCGTCTGTGTGTCAGGCCAACAGCGTGTACTCTGCCAACCTCTGCCAGTGCACAGTGCCACTCATATCTGGTGTCACAATAGCGTGCATTTAAAAACTATTTTTTTTTCACTGTTATAGATTGAATAGCAGTTAGTTGTCTTCAAGCGTGTGTGTCAGGCCTACAGCATGTACTCTGCCAACCTCTGCCAGGTCACAGTGCCACTCATATCTGGTGTCACAATAGCGTGCATTTTAAAAAAAAATTTTTTTCACTGTAATAGATTGAATAGCAGTTAGTTGTCTTCAAGCGTGTGTGTCAGGCCTACAGCGTGTACTCTGCCAACCTCTGCCAGTGCACAGTGCCACTCATATCTGGTGTCACAATAGCGTGCATTTAAAAACCCAAAAACTTTTTTCACTGTTATACATTGAATAGCAGTTAGTTGTCTTCAAGCGGGTGTGTCAGGCCTACAGCGTGTACTCTGCCAACCTCTGCCAGTGCACAGTGCCACTCATATCTGGTCTGGTGTCACAATAGCGTGCATTTAAAAACAAAAACAATTTTTTACTGTAATAGATTGAATAGCAGTTAGTTGTCTTCAAGCGTGTGTGTCAGGCCTACAGCGTGTACTCTGCCAACCTCTGCCAGTGCACAGTGCCACTCATATCTGGTGTCACAATAGCGTGCATTTAAAAACCCAAAAACTTTTTTCACTGTTATAGATTGAATAGCAGTTAGTTGTCTTCAAGCAGGTGTCAGGCCTACAGCGTGTACTCTGCCAATCTCTGCCAGTGCACAGTGCCACTCATATCTGGTCTCACAGTAGCTTGCACGCATAGTACCACTAATCCCCCCTAAAAATGACAGGCAGAGGCAGGCCACCCCGCAGGGGCCATCGTGGTCGTGGTGCTGTGATTCCCTTTTTACCTAGAATAATGCCCAGTTTTCAGAGGCCACGTACCCTGAACTTGAAAAGTTCTGAGGACATAGTTGACTGGCTAACACAGGACACCCAATCTTCTACAGCTTCCACTCGGAACCTTGACGCACCATCCTCCTCCAGCTTAGCTTCGGGCACCTCTCAAGCACCACTCACCCGCCTGCCGCCACCACAGCCGCTTCACTTTATCTGTCAGAGGAGTTATTTACACATCCATTTGAAGAAATGAGTGATGCGCAACCATTATCGCCAGAGGATGTATATAACAGGGATATGTCTCAGTCAGGCAGCATTACACACATGGACGTACGGTGTGATGATGATGATGTTGTACCCGCTGCTGCTTCCTTTGCTGAGTTGTCAGATACAAGTGAAGCGGTTTATGATGACGATGTGTCCATGGATGTCACGTGGGTGCCCGCTCGGCAAGAAGAAGAACAGGGCGAAAGTTCAGATGGGGAGACAGAGAGGAGGAGGAGACGAGTTGGAAGCAGGGGGAGGTCGTCGCAAGGAGCTACTGGCATAGTCAGACAGCATGCATCGGCACCCGGGGTCAGCCCGACAGCACACCAATCAACGCATGCTGTGTCCACCACCAGAATGCTGTCATTGAAGAGCTCAGCAGTGTGGAATTTTTTGTGTGTCTGCCTCTGACAACAGCGATGCCATTTGCAACCTGTGCCAAAAGAAACTGAGTCGTGGGAAGTCCAACACCCACCTAGGTACAACTGCTTTGCATAGGCACATGATCGCACATCACAAACGCCTATGGAATCAACACATGAGTACAAGCAGCACACAAACTCAAAGCCGCCATCCTCCTCCTGGTCCAGCATCTTCAGCCACATCAACCACTGCTGTCCTCCTTGCCCCCTCTCAACCATCCGCCACTCCGTCTCTCGCCTTGAGCAGTTCCCGCTCATCTGCCCACAGTCAGGTGTCTGTCAAGGACATGTTTGAGCGTAAGAAGCCAATGTCAGAAAGTCACCCCCTTGCCCAGCGTCTGACAGCTGGCTTGTCTGAACTATTAGCCCGCCAGCTTTTACCATACAAGCTGGTGTAGTCTGAGGCGTTCAAAAAATTTGTAGCTATTGGGACACCGCAGTGGAAGGTACCCGGACAAAATTTATTTTCACAAAAGGCAATCCCCAACCTGTACTCGATTGTGCAAAAGGAAGTAATAGCATGTCTGGCACACAGTGTTGGGGCAAGGGTCCATCTGACCACTGATACCTGGTCTGCAAGGCATGGTCAGGGCAGGTATATCACCTACACTGCGCATTGGGTAAACCTGCTGACGGCTGCCAAGCATGGAATGCGTGACTCTGCAGAGGAGTTGGTGACACCGCCACGACTTGCAGGCAGGCCTTCTGCCACCTCCTCTACTCCTGCTACTCCATCCTCTTCCATAACCTCCTCGGCTGAGTCCTCTTCTTCTGCTGCGTCTTGCTCCACATCAATGGCACCCCCCCCAGCTCCCCAGGTACTATTCCACATCCCGGATACGGCAGTGTCACGCCGTCTTGGGTTTGACTTGCTTGAAAGCAGAGAGTCACACCGGGCAAGCACTCCTGTCCGCCCTGAACACACAGGTGGAAAAGTGGCTGACTCCGCAGCAACTGGAGATCGGCAAAGTGGTTTGTGACAACGGAACAAATTTGTTGGCGGCATTGAAGTTGGGCAAGTTGACACATGTGCCATGCATGGCACATGTGTGCAATCTGATCGTACAACGCTTTGTGCATAAGTACACAGGCTTACAGGACGTCCTGAAGCAGGCCAGGAAGGTGTGTGGCACTTTGCAGATATCCAGCGGCGAAACAACATGCCAGTGAGGCGTTTGATTTGCGACAGCCCGACACGTTGGAATTCAACACTCCTAATGTTCGACCGCCTGCTCCAACAAGAAAAAGCCGTTAATGAATATTTGTATGACCGGGGTGCTAGGACAGCCTCTGGGGAGCCTGTAGGCTCATGCGTCCTTTTGAGGAGGTGACAAACCTAGTCAGTAGCACCGAAGGCACCATCAGCGACATCATACCATTTGTTTTCTTCCTGGAGCGTGCCCTGCGAAGAGTGCTGGATCAGGCCGTAGATGAGCGTGAAGAGGAAGAGGAAGAGTTGTGGTCACCATCACCACCAGAAACAGCCTTATCAGCATCGCTTGCTGGCAACGCTGGAAGAGGATTGTGAGGAAGAGGAGTCAGAGGAGGAATGTGGCTTTGAGGAGGAGGAGGAAGACCAACCACAACAGGCATCCCAGGGTGCTCGTCGTCACCTATCTGGTACCCGTGGTGTTGTACGTGGCTGGGGGGAAGAACATACCTTCATTGAGATCACTGAGGAGGAACGGGAAATGAGTAGCTCAGCATCCAACCTTGTGCAAATGGGGTCTTTCATGCTGTTGTGCCTGTTGATGGACCCTCGTATAAAAAGGCTGAAGGAGAACGACCTGTACTGGGTGTCCACGCTACTAGACCCCCGGTATAAGCAGAAAGTGGCTGAAATGTTACCAAATTACAACAAGTTGGAAAGGATGCAGCATTTGCAAAATAAATTAAAAAGTATGCTTTACACAGCGTATAAGGGTGATGTCACAGCACAACGGGAATCTAACAGGGGAAGAGGTGAAAGTAATCCTCCTCCTCCACGACCACGCCAGCAAGGACAGGACGCTTTAAAGACGTGTTGTTGATGGAGGACATGCGGATCTTTTTAAGTCCTACGCATCGCCACAGCCCTTCGGGATCCACCCTCAAAGAATGACTTGACCGACAGGTAGCAGACTACCTCGCCTTAACTGCAGATATCGACACTCTGAGGAGCGATGAACCCCTTCACTACTGGGTGTGCAGGCTTGACCTGTGGCCTGAGCTATCCCAATTTGCGATAGAACTTCTGGCCTGCCCCGCTTCAAGTGTCCTGTCAGAAAGGACCTTCAGTGCAGCAGGAGGTATTGTCACTGAGAAGAGTCGCCTAGGTCAAAAAAGTGTAGATTACCTCACCTTTATTAAGATGAATGAGGGATGGATCCCGAAGGGACTGACAGTGGGCGATACATTCGACTAAAAAAGGCCTGATGAGATGAGCTGCCTTAAGCTAAAAATGGTCCACACGCTGCTGTATTTTAGCTCTGAATGCCGGTTGACTTGCGTGACTTATCCACCACCAACTAGGGTTCAAGCCGCAATGTTTTAGGACACTTTCTGCCTTAGAAACAAACATCAATTTTTCTGGCCGCTGCTACAGCAGCGGCTGCAACAATACCTCATTTTTCAGGCATGTGTACATGCCTAATTTTTCGGGCCTCTGGTGCTGCAGTGTGGCTTCAAAAACCAAACCAAAAAAAAAGGCACATAAAAGGGATTAAAGTGATAGGAATAGTACTACTTAACACACCACTCCTATCTGGTGGCACATTAGATTGCACGCGCAGTGCCCCAAATTTGAAGTAGGAGGACCGACCAAGCATCTTTTTCCATCTCCCGGTTCCTAAAATCGATGCCATATACACGTCCCCTGAAAGGGCGCCAGCTTGTTATTCTCTTTTTCACTTCACTAGGGACACTTTACTGCACTATGGGCACTTAGACCCACTCTTTGTCTTGCACAGTGTTATTCCTAGCCAGCATCTGTGATGGGAAATCAGGCAGTCATCTAAACGTTTAGATTGAGCTTTAGCTTAGAACACCCTTGAAGGTGTTTAAGGAGATTAGGGCTAGTTTAGAGGATTTTTCTTAGACCTCTCTGAGTCTTTATAGCCCTTCTACCTATCCAGCATTTCTGTAAACTAGCTAAGAGAAAGGGTGGCTGTGTGTCTGTGATACATTTAACTTTATATCACCTTATTGACACTTTTTATGACAGCATCACTCCGGTCTCCATACTCTCTGCCTATACCCATCTATTTAGAGGGAATTTCCTTGCCCCTGGCAATATTATATAATAGGTAATAGTATTACCATTATTACACAATTAGCCACTATAGGGGAATGAGTATAGTATCCCTTTGTTATTTATAAATGATACAATAAAGACTTTTGTCCATTACTCAATTTACTTTAACAAAGGGTATTAACCAGGGTATTAGGAAGCATTACTCTGCTTTCCCTTTCTCCCTCTATTATACACCTATGCTCACTAGGATTTGTAGGTATCACTTTATTATAGTTGTCTAACCTTTTCCTATGCCAGTTTTAGATCTCCTTCTTGGGAGATTTTTTATATTTTCAGTTTATTAGCATACCTGGGTACAAGCCCTCGGTGGGGCTGGCACCACCACCTGACCACATTTCCTCGTTTCTTCCACTCATACCGCTTTTTCCATCTTTGAAGGGGTTTGGCGCAACAAGGAAATAGTCCTCTACTCGTAACAGGGATTAAACTGATAAGAATAGTACTACTTAACACACCTTATAATAACGCAGAGAGAGGCAACGCAGAGAGAGGAGTCTGAAGAAGAGGAGTCAGAGGAGGAAGGTGGCTTTGAGGAGGTGGAAGACCAAACACAGCAGGCGCCCCAGGGGGCTTGTTGTCACCTTTCGGGGACCCTTGGTGTTGTACGTGGCTGGGTGGAGGAAGAGACCTTCAATGACATCAGTGAGGACAAGGAACGGACATGGCTAGCTTGTGCAAATGGGGAGTTTGCGGTTGTGTAAATAGACTGTTTGCGGTTGTTTACGGTGCGTTAAACGGGGAGTTTGGTCTGTCACTGTGAAGCGGGTGTAACCCTTACACTACCTGATCGATACAACATCATACAGTAGGTCCCCCCCCTCATTATTTGTATGGCCCCCACCCACCGCTCACGGGAGGGGCGGGCGGGAGGACAGTAGGTCCCCCCATTGTGATTTATGGCCCCCACCCACCACGCAGGGGTGGGGGCCAGGGGGGAGGACAGTAGCCCCCCCCCCCCTTATCCTCATTTACTGAATATTCCCCTGTATAACAATGTTTGGCATTTAATGAATATTCCCTATTCTGCTCTGTGTCAGTGTGTATCAGGGTCCCTGAGGACAGGTGTCAATCCATATCTGCCAAGTGACCCTATGTAGGGGGGACAGTCCCTATTCTGCTCTGTGTCAGTGTGTATCAGGGATCCTTAGGATAGGTGTCAATCCATATCTACCAAGTGACCCTATGTAGGGGGAACAGTCCCTATTCTGCTCTGTGTCAGTGTGTATCAGGGTCCCTGAGGACAGGTGTCAATCCATATCTGCCAAGTGACCCTATGTAGGGGGAACAGTCCCTATTCTGCTCTGTGTCAGTGTGTATCAGGGTCTCTGAGGACAGGTGTCAATCCATATGTCAAGGTGTCAATATGTCATATGTCAGGTGTCAATCCATATCCATTGTGATTTAGGAATGTTAGGTGATTTATGCCCTTTATGGATTAAAACCAGACTCTGCATCAACTGTGCAATTTTCCATGGGAGTTTTGCCATGGATCCCCCTCCGGCATGCCACAGTCCAGTTGTTAGTCCCCTTGAAACAACTTTTCCATCACTATTGTGGCCAGAAAGAGTCCCTGTGGGTTTTAAAATTCGCCTGCCCATTGAAGTCTATGGCGGTTCCCCCGGTTCGCGAACATTTGCGGAAGTTCGCGTTTGCCGTTCGCGAACCGAAAATTTTATGTTCGCGACATCACTACTAATGAACCACTAATAGATGCTTCACCCACCTACCAATATTGTGAGGCAGTAGCCACTGAAACAAGTTATAGTAAGAATAAAGAAATTAAATGCAGATGCCACAGGCTTTATCTGTTAGAGTATTAGCTAGGTTCTTCAGATGAAATAGGGATCACTGAGTGGGCCTAATCAGTCCGCAGCTGGAAGGTCGAGGGAGGTTAATCTATTTTCCCCCTCCCTTCCAGTGATAATTTCTCTCAGCGTACTCTCTGGGGTATTAAAGGTGTTGGTATACACTTCCATTTAGTTTCTTGTGGGTCTGTGGTCAAGTTAAAAACACACAACTGTATTCATTAAGGGTGCTTAATAACAAATGACAATAGAAAAATCTGGCGATGCTGTCATGACCTGGTTTGTTTCTTCAATTTGCCTCATGCCCTGACCTCGGACTTGTCCATTTTTCCTTTATAGATTTCTCTGCACTGTAATATAGAAATTGTGACCCCGAGTTCCTTCCACAGACATTTTATTTATTTATCACACAAATTATGAAGACTGTGCACAAGAAAACACTGATATCTTCCACAAACGTTTCCCCATAGCAAAAATTGTGCAAACTCTGGGTATAGACTATACAATATCCTAAATCTCAGAGCTGTAGAAAAAGATGAAGCCCCACCCTTGAATATCATTATTACAGACATCCCGAGTCTCCCGGAAGTTCTGTGAGACATTCGCATTTTGAATGCAGCTCCCTGACACCAGTAACAAAGACAATATCCTTCTCGCCTCTAGTGGCCTCCCTAGCCACTAGTCAATCCTCAGTCCCTCTCACCTGCCTCATATGTTCTTCCAAATCTGCTATAAAAGGCCACATCGAACTAAGCGGGATTGCCTTTACGTTGAGATAAGTTGTGTTCTGCTCCTGGCTCTTTTTGATACTTGTTTATGGTCTGATACAGACAAGACATCTATTCCTGGCTCAAACTGATTCTGATAACCTGCTCAACTCTGATTTCCTTTGATCCATCCGGATTCATCCAAACATCCCGCTTTAATTCAAACTGGACTTTGTTTTCTATCATTCCTTATTTGCTTTGGATCTAACCTTCCTGGACTTTACTAACCAAACTATTAATCGCAACTCTCCTGGAAAACCCTGATCTACTTATCTGGTAACTTCTGTACAAATCCTCCAAACTAAATAGACTGTTCACCTTAACTTAAAACCAACCCAAATTCCATTATCCTTTATTATGCGGTTTATTATTGTCTGATAATATTATGTTTACTTGTTACCTATTTCACTGATAGGTTTCCCTGTCTCCTGTAAATCTGCTCTGGGGCATATTGCCTAAACTTCTATTTCTTCTACTACTCCTTCATACTTACCTGTAATTCTGTTTCTAGGTTCTGCTTTCTCCATTTATATTTCTTATTCCTTTTATCTTTTTATCTTGTTGTTCTTTTTGTTACCTTTGTCTAAACCATGTTTAATAACTCAAATAAACTACCTGAAGTCAACCTGCTCAGAATCATGACACACATAATCTGACATACTATGTGTATGATTATAAGGCTATTGTATATGCTTTAAGAGCAGACAGGGCCCCTGTAATATCGATCTGCAGGGAGGAAGTGACACCCTGTCACTTCCTCCCTGCATCACAGAGAGTCGCGCGAGGAGAGGCCGGAGTGAGCTGCTGCTGCTTCATGCTCACTCCTATCATCCATGCCATCAGTATGTTTCAGTGTGTATCTGTATGTCAGTTTGTACATCTGAGTGTGTTTCTCGATGTGTGGGTGTGTGTATGTGCCAGTGCATGTATCTGTGTGTTAATACGTGTTTGGCAGCTATGTGTGTGTAGGAGGGATTGGGGGGGGAAGCACAGTAGCTGATGAAGTCACCTCCCTGAACTGCATTTTTGCATGTTAGGATGTCTGCAATTAGGGTCCCCCTGCAGGTCCCCCTACACTAGGTCTCCCCCCCCCCCTGAATATTATAAATTGGACCACCACCCAATAGGTGGGGGCTGGGGAGACACACTAGATTTCCCCACTTTATTTTATAATAGCCCCTACCTAAGCTGCTGAACAAAGGTGAATATTAGGATGTCCCTCCCTTTTCTTTTATTAAATAGCCCTCGTCTGTTGGCCATGTGTGGAGGGCAGTGAGGGTAGACCGTGATCTGTGCACTTTATTATTTATTTTAAAACTCCCGACCTGATGCCCACAGGGGAAAGGAGGGGAGAGGTAACTACTATGTCTCCTCCCCGTTAATTTAACTGGCCCATGTAGCATTATTTCATTTCCTTTGCTGCCCATAAGGAGTATAACTTTAGGAAAAGCAATTCCCCCAGTTTTCTTTCGAACAGGACAAATCTATTTCCAATACTAACGTGATATTTTTGGCTGTGTAACAAAGCGCTCAATCAAGAGAAAATTGCATTTTATACAAACCTCCTTTTATCTTGTCATTTCAATTAAAAACACAACAACAACAACAACAAAACCCATAAAATTTATAGAGAATGATAATAATCCCCACTAAAATTTGCATTCGGCTTTTCTCATTTGCTTTACCACCAAACGCTTTGGTTTGCTATAATCCATGTAATCTGGCCGTTTTGTTTTGATGCTCAGATCCTAATTAAAGTGAGCATCCACAATACTAGCTATAAGATGTGTCATAGTGGACAACAGCACCACAGGCAAAGAGCACAAGCTTTTGTAGTTCTTCAAAGCAATAGTCCTATGAATTCATTGCATGTTTTTGTCTAGGCATGGATTCTGTTCTTTTTATTGCACACCCTCTGGGAAACATTTTTAGCACCGTGAGTGTATTTTTACGGCTGAGGGTACAGAGGGCAGCCGCAGGATGTAAAACCAAAGGGCAGTGAAACTCGGTTGGCAAGATTTACGTTGCTAGGTGCAGAATCCTGCTATATATGCAGTGTGATCATTCAACAGCCAGGTACCAGAACAAGTCTATCTGGTTACCATGGTTTCATTGCAGAGACTGTGCCCTCTCAGAAAGGAAACAATTATGCTCAATTTGATATTCACTTCTTAAATCATTTTAATCAGCTTGAACAACAGAGGAGCATTCTGATATGGCTAGCTTTATTGCCAGGACATAACGAGTAAATGATGATGTCGCAGCTATTCATACTTTTCTTTTTTGGCTGTGTTCTTGTTCTTTTCGGGTGCGGGGTGGGTGGGTGCAATGATTAAATTGGTATTTAGATGGCAATGCTGACATTTAGTGCACTCTGCAAAGCACATGGCAAAACTGTGGCTGTTAGACAAGTATCACAGAGAGTTGTTTTTTTTATAAACATTTTAAAACTATAGATGCACTAACAGGGTTATTCACTACACTGAGCATTCTAAGTGAATTTCAAATTTAAGGCCAGAGTAGCCAACCTTAAAATATAGCAGATTATGTTTCCAGTTTGGCTATTTTGATCTTAAATTTGAAATTCACTTTGAATTCACATTGAATTGAGAGGTAATGGAGAGTTGAATCATGTTATCATAGGGGGTATGCAAGTGTTGTGCAGGATGTCCTAAATGTCTGCAAACTAACATACGTAGCTGGTAAGTCATATCTGTAAGTCCATGCCTGTACTTTTGTGTTAATTTTGGGTGCTTGTGAAATGACAGACGATAAAGAACATACAATGAATTGATTATGTCTGCATACACCTGGTTTCTACTAAAACCTTGCTATTTAAATGAGCACTATAAGGTCAGGAACACAAAAATGTATTCCTGACCCTATAGTGTTAAAACCACCATCTAGCCACCCTGGTCCCCACATGCCTCCCTAAATATAGTAAATCTTACTTGTATTCAAGTCTGCAGCTGCATGCTTTGTGCCTGTTTCCTTTAGACCTGCCCACTGACATCAGCAGAAGTGGTAGCCTGATGCAATCACAATGCTTCCCCATATGATTGGCTGAGACTGACAAAGAGGCAGATCAGGTGCAGAGCCAGCACAATTCAAACACAGCCCTGGCCAATCAGCATCTCCTCATAGAGATGAATTGAATCAATGAATCTCTATGAGAAAAGTTCAGTGTCTGCATGCAGAGGGTGGAGACACTGAATCTTTGGATGCATTTTAGGCAGCCATGACCCAGGAAGGATCTCTAACAGCCATCTGAGGAGTGGCCAGTGAAGTTATCACTAGGCTGTAATGTAAACACTGCATTTTCTCTGAAAAGACAGTGTTTACAGCAAAAAGCCTGAAGGTAATAAATGATTCTACTCACCAGAACAAATTCAATGAGCTATAGTTGTTCTGGTGACTATAGTGTCCCTTTAAAGGACTTTTTTTTTTTTTTAATCTTCCTATTCACGCAAAATTTTAGCTGCCAATTAAAATGTGTTTTTGCAAGCCACCTTGGTAGAAAATAAATATCCTTTGTGATAGGCAGTGGCGTACATACCGCTATGTATGTCACTGGGCCAGCCTCTTCTCCTGGGGGGCCCAGGAGCCGGCCACCTCAGGGCCCCCCGAGGCTGGCCCTGCTGTCACCCGGCTGGCCGGGTCATCTTCCGGCTCCGGCATCAGTACGCGGCGCGCGAGGGAGCTGAAGAGGAAGCACCCAGGAGACAGTGCTCCCTCGCGCGCCCGCAGGACCGGCCAGCCGGGTGACAGCAGGGCCAGCAACACCACTGGACCCCAGGGAATCCCCTCAGTTCTCCCACAGGTAAGGAGGCTGGGGGGATTTAAAAAAAAAAAAATGTTAGTGTGTGTGAGTGTATGTTTGTGTGTGAGTGTGTGTTAGTGAGTGTGTTAGTGTTAGAGTGTGTGTGTTAGTGTGTGTGTGTGTGTGTTAGTCTTAGAGTGTGTGTGTGTGTGAGTGTATGTTAATGTGTGAGTGTGTGTGAGTGTGTGTGTCTGTTACTGAGTATGTTTGTGTGCGTATGTTAGTGAGTGTGTATGTATGTCTGTCACTGAGTGTGTGTGTCTGTCAGTAAATGTGTGCGTCTGTTCATGAGAGTGTGTGTGTGTGTGTGTCTTAAGCACTTACCATTCTCCAGCGCTGGACTCCCTTGGCGCTGGGAATCTCTCCGCCCCGATCCGCCTCTCAGCTCCGAATGCGCATGAGTGGCAAGAGCCACGCGCGCATTCAAACCGCCCATAGGAAAGCATTACTCAATGCTTTCCTATGGACATTCAGCGTCTTCTCACTGTGATTTTCACAGTGAGAATTGCAGAAAATCATCTAGCGCCTGTCAATGAGACAGCCACTAGAGGCTGGATTAACCCTCAGTGAAACATAGCAGTTTCTCTGAAACTGCTATGTTTTCAGCTGCAGGGTTAAAACTAGAGACCTGGCACCCAGACCACTTCATTGAGCTGATGTGATCTGGGTGTCTGTAGTGGTCCTTTAAGTGTATGTGTTTATGCATGCACTGGCGTACATACCGCGGTCGCACAGGTCGCAGCCCTGCGACCCGGTGCCCGCCGCCATGTGTTGCGGCCCCAGCCCTCGCAGAGTAAGCGCGCTCGGGGGGGGGCCCACGGATCAGTTTTCGCACCGGGGCCCCATGGGTTGTGTGTACGCCACTGGTGATAGGTAATAAAAAAAATATCTCTAAGCATCCTAAACAAATGCCCTGTGCACGTTTATTATCATCGTCCAGAAGTGCTCCAAGAGCATATTAATACATTAAAACGGCTTGCAATCTGCAATTATATCACTCCATTGGGAAAATGTAATATGAACTGGATTTGGTCTTTCAGATGGCTTGGATCTTCTTTGCAAGTTTTTCTTCTTTGCAAAAGAACATTTTGGGCACCATTCCAACTAAAATACAAAACTGTAATCCTAACACCATTGTGTCCCTCCTCACTCCCCCCTCTCCAGCACTTAAAGGGTTAAAAACCCTTTAAACACACACCTCTTTTCAGCACCAAGGTCCCTGGCTGCTGACTACGTCTTGGCTTCCTCTGAAGTCATTGCTGAAAGGGAGTCAAATGCGTATTTGCGCACGCATTAGGCCTTCCTTATAAGAAAGCATGGAATCAATGCTTTGTTATGGGATTTTGCAAGACACTCTCATGCAAAGTGTGAGGACATCCAGGGTTGCTTCACCGACTTCACAGTGTTAAACTCTGCGAAAAATTATCTAGTTCCTATCTGGTAGACCGCTACTAGAGGCAGTCTTAACCCTGCAATATAAACATTGCAGTTTCATTAAAAATGCAATGTTCTAAATTGTAAAGTTAAGGGGAGAGAGACAGTGCACCCAGCCCACTTTGATGGGATGAAGGACAGTCCAGACTTTGGGTCTTGATCCACCATCCCAAAATATAAAAGGGGGACATAAGGGAACTGTTCCCAACAAGCATAACACAACAGCATCATTCGACACGCTCACACAATGTTTAGGGCACTAGAACCCTCCAGAGGGTCTAGCCTGAATGATTTACAGGTAGCCTGGCCTGTTAAACTTACGTTTGGACCCACCCCCTTTACAGGCAAGTTTGCCCTTATAGGTGGAGCATGTAACACAAATAGTGTTACTGGCCGGCCCCTTTTTACTCCTCTTGTGAAGTGGGATGCCAGTATGAGGGAGTGAAAAGGGGGTGAGCCAATGACGTGATTTGCATCACTCGCTCTGCCTATATACACCCTCTAGAGCCCTGCTCCCTCTGCAACCCCTACCCACCCCCTGCTCTCTCTGCAGCCCATACCACCCTGCTCCCTCTGCAACCTCTACCCCCTTGCTCCTCTGCAGTCCCTACCCCTCTTGCTCCCTCTGCAGCCACTACCCCTTGCTCCCACTGCAGCCCCTACCTTACAATGACTACAACTCCTATCATCCCAAGGCACCATCTACAGCCCTGCTCCTTCTGCAGCCCCTATCCCTCTGCAGCTCCTATCCCCCTGCTCCCTATGTAGCCCCTACCCCCTGCTCCCTCTGTAACCCCTGCTCCCTCTGCATCCCCTACCCCCTGTTCACTCTGCAGCCCCTACCCGTCTGCAGCTCCAACCCCCTGCTACCTTTGCAGCCCCTACCCCCTGCTCCCTCTGCAGCCCCTACTCCCCTTGCTCCCTCTGCAGCCACTACCCCTTCATTCCCTCTGCAGCCCCTACCCCCTTCTTCTCCCTTTAGGGACTGTCTCGACTCCCTGTAACGCTGCCTGGTGCTGGGTAGTGGGAGCGACCATCTCCACTACCAGTGGTGCTGGTTGCTGCAGGGACGAGGGACCGACAATCTCCTCTTCCTGTGATGCTGGTAGGGGAGCAGGGGGTAACTCAGCCAGGTCTTCCCAGCTGCACAGTCGGGTGGATTGGGGCTGAATTGAGCTGAGCAGGTGTTAGTAGTTCTGCTCCAGCTCCCACTCCATTGTTACCAGGTGAGTCATGTCTCGTCTCACTTCGCTGGCATCAGCCCAAATATGCATGCCCACCCGGTAGTCAAAGATGTCCCAGAATCTAGACTCCTCTGTGCTGCCGAAATCAATGTCTTCCTCCAGGGCATCCCAAAGTAGACCAGGGCCATCAAAATCATCACCTTCAGGCCAGTCGTGCTTGGCCATCCAGGGGGTCTGCCGAACCGTATATCACGATAGGGCCAGGTAGGCGTCGTCTAGCCAAAGCTCCTGTCATACCCGGTGCTCGAGCTCCTTCACCCACTCCTCCCGGGGCTGCTCTCCCAAGAGACCCATTTGCATCGCCACACGCTTCTGTAGCCGCTGCTCATCACTGGGGAGACTCTTACCGCGCAGACGGTGTACATCCTCCAGAGCCTTGTACCACATCTCCTTTCGAGTGGAATCTCTCCAGCCCAGTATGTTCTCCTCTGATACAGGCCCATCCTGTTGGGCCAAGTGTTGCTGCAACCTCCAGAGAAACTCCTCCTCGTCATGGAATGCTGTCTGGAAACTAGCTGATTGCTGTAGCCAGGGGCGCTGTACGGATACTAGTGTTGCCCTCAATATAATTCACACTTTACCGGTGTCTCCGAGCTGCTACTCCGAGCACTAGGACGCCAGCCCACCGCTGCCACTGGATCGCCTGGCACCCTGACTGGGTACCTCTGTTTGACGCATGCTCCTAGTGCTTTCCGAGGGCTCGAAGCACTCCACTAGACACCATAACCACCGCAGACCCCACGAACCGCCGCAGCTTGGTTGGGGTCTCGCCATCTTCCACCCACTCTGGCCCTAAGACCAGGATCCAGCTTCCAGTAGGTAGACCTCTCTTGTACAAACACAAAGATAAAGTACCGCGTACCGCGCTTACAGCAGCAGTAGCTTAATATCCAACAGCTTAAAATACATAGTAAAAACAAAGAGAACGTTACCTGCGCTCTGGCCTAAATCCCCATGTGCATTTAAACAAAATGGAGGCTCTTTAGTTTAATTCCAATGGCAATTTGAATATATAAGCTCACCAGCCACGTCAAGGCAAGCCTCAATAGGTGAGTTCTTACACTAGCCATTAGGTATGCTGATATCAGCCAAGAATCTCCAGTGAGACAGGAAGGGGTATTTTATAAACCCTTTAACATTTAACCCTTTATAGGGCTTCTACACATACAATAAACTTTGCTGATATCAGACAAAGTGAGACAGAAAGGGGTGTTTTATAAACCCTTTAACATTTAACCCTTTATAGTGTGGTGGAATCTCGGTAAAAATAAATTTAGTAGGCCGAGATTACCACGTGGCATGTGTACGTGCATATGCTGACGTATCGATCAGTTGGTTGCACGAGGCAAGATACGATCAGTAGTGTACGGAGCATGTGCAAGAATACAGGATGTAGTATTCCCCTCCTCCATTGTGCTGGACAAGCCATGCGGTCAAACAGGAAGTTAATTCTTATTTGTGTTGATTGGTTAAGAGAATGTGCGGGTGGAGCTTAATATGGGAGGAGTTATGTGCCTATATAAGGAGCCTGCACTATTGTCCGGGGCTCAGAACTTGCTGTATTTTGGTGACGTTAGTCCCTCTGAGTCCCGATCGGTGATCCAATAAAGAATCTCTTCCTTCCTGAAGAAACCTGTGTCCATCTCTCTGTGCTTGGCTTCCGTCAGTTTCTCCGGTATCAATAGGGCTTTCTACACATACAATAAACTTTGCTGATATCAGACAAAGTGAGACAGAAAGGGGTGTTTTATAAAACATTTAACCCTTTATAGGGCTTCTACACATTCAATAAACTTTGCTGGTATGAGACAAAGTTTAAACGTCTCTAATGAGACATGAAGGGGTGTTTTATAAACCCCTACATACTTCAACCTGAATAGGGCTATAACACATACAAATCACCTTGCTGGTATCAGCTAAAAGGCAAATTTCTCTGGTGAGACAGGAAGGGGTGCTGCCCCTACATACTTATAAAGTCTTAATAAGACAAACTTGGGGAGGCTGGCAGCAATGTAACATACCTGTGTGATACAAAATTCATAAACAAACACAGCACCCCTTCCTGTCTCATCAGAGAAATTTGCCTTTAGCTGATACCAGCAAGGTGATTTGTATGTCACGGACAATTAAAGTGTGGGAACTCACCCAAGATCCATCCTCCTACCCCCCGGAAAAAAATAATTATATGCTCGTATGCAAGTGGGACAGGGGCTGTGTAAGGGCACGGGGCTGTGTAAAGTGACAGTGGCTGAGGAGGGGGACAGGGGCTGAGTAGAGGGACAGGAACTGAGGGGGACAGGGGCTGAGGAAAGGGTCAGGGACTGAGGGGGACAGGGGCTGAGGAAAGGGACAGGGGCTGAGGGGGGGGCAGGGGATGAGGAAGGGGGCAGGGGCTGAGGAAGAGGAAGAGGGACTGAGGGGGAGAAGGGCTGAGGAAAAGGGACAGGGGCTTTGGAGGGGGGGACATGGGCTGAGGAAGATAGACAGGGACTGAGAAAGATAGACAGGGGATGAGGAAGATGGACAGTGGCTTAGGATGGGGGGGGGGAGGGCAAGGCCTGAGTAATGGGAAAAAAACTAATTTGAAACTAAATGCATTGCCTTGAGTCTTACCTTGGGCCAGGGAGGGGTGGGACAGGATCTGGAGCGGTCCTGGTAGAAGAGCAGTGAAAATCACGCCCCGTCCTCCTGACATCATCAGGAGAGGCCGGCCGACTCCAGTGGCTGCAGAGAGAGAGAGGTGAGTTTAAAAATCTGACTCCTTAGACAGAGGCAGGGGGATTTGGATTTGTGCCCCCATCTCCCCCCTGCTCTGGCAGCTGCTTGTGCCAGCCCTGGGTCCTGCAGGACTAGAGCCCTGAATTACTCCCATCTATAAGTGTTTTTAAATTAGCTCCACATATTCAGATTTTATTGAATTACCCGAAACTGAAGTAAGAATGTTTCAACTCATACGCAATTAGTAATCAAAGGGTTAATAAAGGCATATAAAGTTTTTTGGTTTTTTTTAAATCTATATTTGCCTTGTGTTTGGCTTGTGCTGGCTTTGCCCCTGAAAACAATTATTTTAATTCATAATTTTTTTTTCTTTTTGATCAAGCAAAGGTTTGATAATTCTGTGAAATTGGAAATGTTGTATTAATCCATCCAGGTTGGTTCAAATTTGCATCCAATTTCTATTTTGAAGTTAGTAGATTTCTGTTCTGTGTTTCTTTGCCACATTGAAAAGAACATAGCCTAAAAACCTTTTACTAACGAGAACATGTGGTCCTCCTCCAGACATTGTATTTAACCCCTTAAGGACCAAACTTCTGGAATAAAAGGGAATCATGACATGTCACACATGTCATGTGTCCTTAAGGAGTTAAATAGGGCTAAAATCCCAGTTTAACAACTCTTACAAATGGTGAGCGGCAGGCTCTCAGGACACGTTCCCCAATATAGGAGCTGTTCCTGGAAATCCAGAACAGTTGGCAGAATTGATTTGCAAAAATCCACCCACATCTTGCATTAATGCTTTGTAACAATTGTAACTGCTGTCTCTAGAGAGTGTTAAAATAAAAAAGCTAATTTTTATGGCAGGACTACAGAGACAGAGCAATTAAAAGGGATCTATCACTTCCCAGCATTATTAATATTGTGCATAATTATCCCCACATTTAACAAATATGGATTGCGAGGTGAGAAAAATAAATTAAATGTAGATTTCACACCTCTTTATCCTGTAACTGGCAATATCCATCTTAGCTCCCTATCATTGTCATTGCACATGGCAGTCAGCACAGAGAAAACATACAGAGAGGAAGGGAAATTAAACAATGTTTTCTTGTTAACCTCTTTATTTGCAAAGTTTGCTCTAGCTTTGCCTTGTCCAAACTGGATTACGTCATTTTCAAAATCTTTAATATACATTTGAAAAGGAACAGTGTCACATGAAATGAGATGTAAAAATATGAGGTGCACACTATATAACATAGCAAGGCAAAAATTGTCGTTCAAATTAGTTTTTTGCATTTTTCACACACAAACAAATATTAATACTAACTTTGGCCAGTGTTTGTGACCATGTGGCTACTAAAAAAAGACTGGACATACCCCCATTTGCAATACCTTGGGTTGTCTACTATTGCAAATGGTATGCCATCATGGGGGTAATTCTCATTCCTGGGCTACCATATGGTCTCAGATGGGCTCTGACCTCCCGCAGTATTATATTATTATTATTATTTTATTATTTATATAGCGCCAGCAAATTCCGTAGCGCTGTACAATTGTATGTGAGTCCCTAGGGATAACAGAGCACTGCTATGTACAGAATGTCCGGCGATACTTAATTCCCTCCAGGTCTGGGACATGACAGCAAATAGTTATGGGTTGGTATCCTCCAGGGCCGGACTGGCCCACCGGGATACCGGGAAATTTCCCGGTGGGCCGCGGCACCTGGGGGCTGCAGAGGTATGTGCCACCGGGTGGCCGGTCCGGTGGCACACTCAGAGGGGGCCGGCCGCTTTCCACGCTGGTGCCGCCGGGCCGGGTGGCAGCCTCGCCGGTCCGGCGGCACTTCTAATGCTGAGGACGGAAGGAGGAGGAGGAGGAGGGAGGAGCATGTCTCTGTACCATGCTCCCTCGCGGTTCCTGTGCTGTGAATTGTGGGAACCGCGAGGGAGCATGGTACAGAGACATGCTCCTCCCTCCTCCTCCTCCTCCTTCCGTCCTCAGCATTAGAAGTGCCCGGCGGCACCAGCGTGGAAAGCGTCCGGCCCCCTCTGACTCCTCTCAGGTAAATGGAGGAGAGGAGGGGATGGGGGATAATATAGAGACAAAAGGGGGGGGGGGATAATATAGAGACAAAAGGGGGGGGGGGGGATAATATAGAGACAAAAGGGGGGGGGATAATATAGAGACAAAAGGGGGGGGGGGATAATATAGAGACAAAAGGGGGGGGGGGATAATATAGAGACAAAAGGGGGGGGGGATAATATAGAGACAAAAGGGGGGGGGGATAATATAGAGACAAAAGGGGGGGGGGATAATATAGAGACAAAAGGGGGGGGGATAATATAGAGACAAAAGGGGGGGGATAATATAGAGACAAAAGGGGGGGGGATAATATAGAGACAAAAGGGGGGGATAATATAGAGACAAAAGGGGGGGATAATATAGAGACAAAAAAGGGGGGAATATAGAGACACAAAAGGGGGGGGATAATATAGAGACAAAAGGGGGGATAATATAGAGACAAAAAAGGGGGGATAATATAAAGACAAAACAGGGGGGATAATATAGAGACAAAAAAGGGGGGAATATAGAGACACAAAAGGGGGGGATAATATAGAGACAAAAAAGGGGGGATAATATTGAGACAAAAAAGGGGGGATAATATAAAGACAAAACAGGGGGGATAATATAGAGACAAAAAAGGGGGGGATAATATAGAGACAAAAGGGGGGGATAATATAGAGACAAAAAAGGGGGTATAATATAGAGACAAAAAAGGGGGGCATAATATAGACACACAAAAGGGGGGATAATATAGAGACACAAAAGTGGGGACTATAGAGACACAAAAGGGGGGATAATATAGAGACACAAAAGGGGGGATAATATAGAGACACAAAAGGGGGGGAATATAGAGACACAAAAGGGGGGGGAATATAGAGACACAAAAGGGGGGGGAATATAGAGACACAAAAGGGGGGATAATATAGAGACAAAAAAGGGGGGGATAATATAGAGACAAAAAAGGGGGGATATAGAGACACAAAGGGGGGGGATAATATAGAGACAAAAAAGGGGGGGATAATATAGAGACACAAAAGGGGGGATAATATAGAGACACAAAAGGGGGGGATAATATAGAGACACAAAAGGGGGGGAATATAGAGACAAAAAAGGGGGGGAAATATAGAGACAAAAAAGGGGGGATAATATAGAGACACAAAAGGGGGGATATAGAGACACAAAAGGGGGGGGAATATAGAGACACAAGGGGGGAATATAGAGACACAAGGGGAGGGGGGGAAATAAAACCGAGATAGGGAAGAAAGAGACAGTGGGAGAATAGAGAGAGACAGAGGGGGAGGGAGAGTGAGACACAAGGGGAGAAAGAGGGGGATAGAGAGATAGTAGAGAGGGAGAGAGAGACAGGGAGAAGGGGGAAAAAGAGACAGAGGGGAAGAGAGAGATACACAAAGGGAGGGAGAGTGAGACACAAGGGGAGAAAGAGGGGGATAGAGAGATGGTAGAGAGAGACAGGGAAAAGGGGGGAAAAGAGACAGAGGGGAAGAGAGATACACAAGGGGAGGGGGAGAAAGAGGCAGAGGGGGAAGAGAGTGACTGGGAAGGAGAGGGGTGACATGGACACAGAGGAGCAGTGAGGGGGAGAAAGAAATATATATATATATATATATATATGACTGGTGGATCCAGGGGGGGCAACGGGCAATTGCCCTTTCCCCCCCAGATGCTCTCCCCTGCTGGCCAATGCAAGGCTGGCACTGTCCAAGCACCATGTGCCTTCACGAACCGGAGGGGAGATCAGAGATATCCCTCCCTGTTCTGGAGGCACCATGCAGGCAGCCAGCAGGGGAGGGAGGAAGAGAGGACCCGGGAGCTCAGCCTGCAGCTCCTCCGGGTCCTTCTTGCGCGAGTACAGAACGTTGCCGCGGTTACAGTGGTAACGCTCCAGCTCTCGCGAGAGTTAACTCTAGCGCTGGAGCTACGGGCTAGAGTTCACTCTCACCACTGCGACCTCTAGCCCCATACACACACCCAGACCCCCCCACACACACAGCCCCACACACCAAACCTTTCACACAAACTGCACCCCTCACACATTGCACCACTGCTCCTATACCCTACTACAGCCCCATATCACAGCAGACCCCAGGTAAGTTGTCAAACTGTTCTTAAACGGTTTGACTACTTACTCTGGGAGCGGGTCCCGGCACTCCTGGCACCATAACCACTACACAGAGCAGTAGTGGTTATTGTGCATGGATTATTTCTTTAAATCTATAAGTGCCCCTCCCAATGTCAGGCTCTGGATCCGCCACTGGTGTGTGTGTGTGTGTATATATATCATGTATATTTATGTGTGTATTAGTTATATATATAGAATTATGCCTATTATATTTACACATGTATTAATGTACATATATATATCCGTAATACACAGAGAAATGTCATTGATATGTACAATATGTAATAAGCAGATATTGGCCCAGTCTTGTTGCTAGGTACATACTCCAGCACAATAACATATTTAAAGTGAAGAGTGCACCCACAGGACCTCAAAATAAACAAGATAACGTAATTTTTTACAGTTGTGCCCTACATACATTCACCATTTCAGTCCCATTACCAAGCTTTCCTTAATATGTCATGGTAGTTGGACTGAAACATTGGTTATATGCAAAGACACGTCTGCTTAAAAAAGCCTATATGTGCTTTTTTTCACGTTGGAGTAATAATTTTTAATCTTAAATGATCTTTTCTAACGCTGTATCTGCACGCTATGCTGGCGCGACGCATTATGGGGCTGGTAAATATTTTTTTCCAGGGCTGCTTTTAGTTCCCAGTCCGGCCCTGGTATCCTCTCCCTCTCCATTAATGCCATACTTGAGATACAGGGCCTTCATACCAGGCATGAACGCTCATGATTTAAACATTTTTGGAAAAAGCTGGTCCACAAAGTATCTGTCACTTATATAAGCACAGGCGACTAATAACATTTGATGAGCTTAAACATAGAAGGACTATAAGTCCAATCGCCTTTTTTTAGATTTTACAACTTGGAAATTTCACATTACAGAAACATATTAGGATAGCAGCACACAAACCGTGAACTTTTTTCGAGAAGATATGCCTAGGAGAAGCTCCCCAAAAGGGCCTTATTAGATCCGTCTTCAGAAACAGGGTGACACACTACATCCTGGTAGTATTCCAGCACACTCTGCAAGAATCGCTTGAGATTACTGACCTTTAGTCTCCAGTTCTCCTCAGTGTTCTTCTTGATCCTCATGAGCCAGGCATCATTAAACCAGGTCGTGTCTATGACATGGAGAACTTGAGAAATCACAACGCCCCCAGTCAGGTTTTCATATGAGCTGCAGGAACTAGAGACTTGGAATGTCTGCATCCATGTCAGCAGGGAGTCACACAGCTCCCTCTCCCTCCTGGCACTCATGTTCAGTCAGTACCCGGCTCCTCCTGTCACTCTGCTCCAAGGATGAGTTGAATTGCCCATGGAGTGGGGTAAACTCTCATATATAGACCAGTAGGAGGACCTGGGAGAGGTGTTAGAGTGCATTGACTGGCAGGACATATGGGAAGCAAATTATACCACATCCATGTGTGTCTCCTTGCAGGAACAGTCGTTCAAATTAAATGTTTTGGAGGTACACCACCCCAGTTGAACGCCTACCGAACTAAGCTGGAAGGGGTGTTAAAATGTTTTTACTTTTTTTTTTTTTTTTTTTTTACACACTATTCTTAGGTTAGCCACCTGATTGGTATTTTAAAGCACAGCTGGTATTTGAGGCTGCCTGGCCTTGATGGTATTGCAGTAATACCGGAAATACAAATGCAAATATTTTTCTCAGTATAAATGGAGATTACTCTAATACAAGCACCGGCCAGAAGGGGTCACTGTATATGGAGAGAGGCAGGAATAGGAAATTACAGCATCTCCCTGCCTCTCTACTCACTGATCCGCAGAGGAGCAGCTACACAGCACAGAGAGTCCAGACAGCAACTCCCAGCCTGCAGAGACAGACTACAGCTCAGGTATGTGAAGGATGGGGGGAAAGGCAGCAGGGAGACATGGGGACACTGAGATACTAGGGGACACTCGGGGACACTGGGAAACATGGGGACACTGGGAAACATGGGGACACTGGGAAACATGGGGACACTGGGAAACATGGGGACACTGAGACACTAGGGGACACTGTGAGACATGAGGATGCTGAGACACATGGGGACACTGAGATACATAGGTAGACACATGGGGACACTAGGGACACAGTGTCTCCATGTCTCCCAGTGCCCCATGTCTCCCAGCCAGTGTCCCCTAGTCTCCCAGTGTGTGTGCCCCCATGTCTCTGTGTCCCCAGTGTCATCTTGTCTCCCAGTGTCCCCATGTCTCTCAGTGTACCCATGTCTCCCAGCCAGTGTCTCAGTACCCCCATGTCTCCCAGTGTCCCTATGTCTCCCAGCCAGTGTCCCTAGTGTCTGTGTCCCCATGTCTCCCAGTGTCTGTGTCCCTAGTGTCCCCATGTCTCCCAGTGTCCCCATATCTATGTCCACAAGTGCCCCCATGTCTCCAAGTGTCCCCAATTGTCTGTGTCCCCATGCCTTCCAGCCTGTGTTCCTAGTGTCTTAGTTTCCCCAGTGTCTGTGTCCCCATGTCTCTGGGTCCCTAGTATCTGTGACCCCATTTCTCACAGTGTCCCCAAATGTCTGTGTCTCCATGTCTCTGTGTCTCCATGTCTCTGTGTCTCCATGTCTCTGTGTCCCCATGTCTCCCAGTGTCGTCTTGTCTCCCAGTGTCCCCAAACATCTGTGTCCCCATGTCTCCTAGTGTTCACATGTCTCCCAGCCAGTGTCTCAGTACCCCCAAGTCTCCCAATGTCCCTATGTCTCCCAGCCAGTGTCCCTAGTGTCTGTGTCCCCATGTCTCCCAGTGTCTGTGTCCCCATGTCTCCCAGTGTCCCCATATCTATGTCCACAAGTGCCCCCATGTGTCTGTGTCCCCATGCCTCCCAGCCAGTGTCCCTAGTGTCTTAGTTTCCCCAAATGTCTGTGTCCCCATGTCTCTGTGTCCCTAGTGTCTGTGACCCCATTTCTCCCTATGTCCCCAAATGTCTGTATCTCCATGTCTCCCAGTGTCCCCATGTCTGTATCCACAAGTGCCCCTCATGTCTTCCAGTGTTCCCAAGTGTCTCAGTGTCCCAAAGTGTCTCAGTCCCCGGGTCTCTCAGTGTCCCCATGTCTCTCAGTGTCCCCTAGTATCCAAGTGACACAGGACACACTGAGACATGGGGACACTGGGAGAAATGGGGACACAGACACTGGGAGATTAGGGGACTGGGCGACATGGGGACACTGACACTGTAATACATAGGGACACTGATGCCAGGCTGGCCTTCCTATCCGTTGGACAGACATACCCCCTTTTTGGGGGGAATGAAAGCATAAATTAGATAAAGAGATTAGCATAGAGTATGTGTTTTCTTATAGCTGCATCCTTTGAGTTTCCCTCCAACACCATCGCCATCAGATACATGATGCTTGGGAGGTAGGACTGCTTTAGTGTTTTTGGTCGATAAGATTCCATAATTAGGCCCATCATAATTGTCAGCACCAGGCCCACTGGGCTCTTAATCTGGCCCTGACTGGAATTGGATACTTGGATATACCTATTGTCAAACCAACCTATGACTGGTTAAGAACCGACCAACAACTAATACATAAGCTAACTCTAGCAGCCAGAAGGGCCATTGCACAGGTCTGATTCCAACCAGATGCCCCCACCTTACATAAAGTTCTAACAAAACAAAAAAATAGGATACGTACCTAATGGATAAGCTCACTGCACAGGTTAGAGGTACCCTAAAGAAATTTGAAAAGGTGTGGGATCCATGGATACATAGTGACTTAGACGAGTAGGTTTGGCAACAAATGGCATAATACCACTTGATCTAAAGATACAGGACATCCCAGCCACTCCTTGAGGCTCTCCCTCTCCTGCCCTGCATAACTGGGATTACCATGCGGTATGAGATAACGACAGCTCAACGAAGAACAGTTGGGGTAAGCAGAATCACAAATGGGGCCCATGGGGGGAATAATCCCCATAACATATTTGTCCGATCTTCTACTTCCGATATCTAATTCTTATTCTTTTCTCTTGATATTTGTCTCTTCTCCTATCTCCTCTCAACGACTAGAAAAGGAAACATACTGTATACATAGTGAAAAACTTCCTTCCAAATAAAACCACAGGGTATAAGAGCATACTACTTGTGGAGGAATATTTTTCCTATACCACATTCCCCAGTTCTTTCTGGACAATTATTATTATTTTCTTCTTTAATAAAATAAAAAAACATATGGCTATGGTACAGATGTAGGTTTTTCAGAACACGCTGATTTATTAAGATACCAAATTATATGATAGTAGCATAATATGGTAATCTACTTGCTTTGTGTGATAGATATTTTTAATGCTGTCAACTCAAAAAAAAGTATTTAACCCCTTAAGGACAGAGCTTCAGAAGCTTGTCTTTCACTTAATGACAACGGCATTTTTTGCATTTTTTGCTGTTTGCGTTCAACTGCAATTTGCATTTTACTAATTTATTGCACCGACGCATATTATATACCGTTTTTTAAAGGACAGAAAGGGCTTTAATCTGATGTAACATATATTTACATAAATGCTTATTTATTATTAGAAATACAGAAAAATGCAAAATAAAATGAAAAATGTAAAAAATTTTTTACAGTTTTTGCAATACTAATGTGTGCACAATTAGTGCAGGTTAAGGAAAGTAATTAAAAATAAATTCATTTAGTTGTTCTGATTTACAGAATATATAATGTGTCTGGGATTTTCAGTTTTTTTTGGTATTTAAGACCGCAGCCAAATGTACAAGTTGTGAACCAAAAAAAATGTAAACAAACCACAGATTTTGACTATTTGTCTGTTCGACAATAATTTACCTCTTTCATATTAAATGCACCCACACTTATTATATATCATTTTATTCAGGGGAAACGGCTTTCATTTAACATCAAATATTTAGGTATGGAACATAACTTAATATGAATACAATATAAAAAAATGAGAGAAAATAAGATTTTTTTTAAATTTTCTTAGTTCTATGTGACATTCTAACTGTGAATGTCATAATACTGTTTGCTTTTACTGCAATAAAATACACATATTTGTATTCAGCGATGTCTCACGTGTAAAACAGTACCCCCTATGTACAGGTTTTATGGTGTTTTGGGAAGTTACAGGGTCAAATAAAGCATGTTACACTTTTCAGTTTTTTCACATTGAAATTTGCCAGTTTGGTTACGTTGCCTTTGAGACTGTATGGTAGCCCAGGAATGAGAATTACCCCCATGATGGCATACCATTTGCAAAAGTAGACAACCCAAAGTATTGCAAATGGGGTATGTCCAGTCTTTTTTAGTAGCCACTTGGTCACAAACACTAGCCAAAGTTAACGTTAATATTTGTTTGTGTGTGAAAAATGCAAAAAACTAATTTGAAAGCCAATTTTGGCCAGTGTTTGTGACTAAGTGGCTACTAAAAAAGACTGAACATACCCCATTTGCAATACCTTGGGTTGTCTACTTTTGCAAATGGTATGCCATTATGGAGGTAATTCTTATTTCTGGGCTACTATACGGTCTCAAAGCCAACGTAACCAATCTGGCGAATTTCATTGTGAAAAAACTGAAACGCAAGCCTTATATTTGACTCTGTAACTTTTGAAAACACCCTAAAACCTGTACATGAGGGGTACTGTTATACTCAGAAGACTTTGCTGAACACAAATATTTGTGTTTCAAAACAGTAAAAAGTATTACAGCAAAAATATCGTCAGTGTAAGTGCCGTTTGTGTGCAAAAAAGGAAATCATTTCACTTTCCCTGACGATATCATTGTTGTAATACATTTTACGGTTTTGAAACACAAATATTTGTGTTCAGCGATGTCTCCCGAGTAAAACAGTACCCCCCATGTACAGGTTTTATAGTGTCTTGGAAAGTTATAGGGTTAAATATAGTGCTAGCAAATTAAATTCCCTATACTTTCGGCCTGGGTTGTTAGGCAGGTCCCGCAAATTGTAATTAATAAAAGGACCTAATTATGTAAAATTATTACATAAATATATATGTAAAATTATTATATACACACGTGTGTGGATATATATATGTATATATATGTATATAATTTTTTTACAATTATTTTTATTTATATATAGGTATACATATAGTGATGTATACGTATATACTTAGGTATATACATATATATTATTTAGTTCTACGTGTATTTTGATATCAATATATATATATTAATATCAAAATACAGTTAGAACGAAATTACACACATATATATATTTTTAATTATTATTATTTTTTATTTCTTTTTTTTAACGTATTTACATATTTTTTATTATAAAATATATATATATAATTATAATTATGTATATATTTAATCAACATCCTTCTACGTGTATTTTGATATTAATATATATATAATTTTATATATATATATATATATATATTAAAATTCACTTAGTGTATGTGTAAATGTGTGTGTCATATATATATATATATATATGTGAGTGTATATATATATATGTGAGTGTATATTTTATTTTTAACAGGGGTTAATAGGGGAGGAGAGGTGCACACATCACTGGCTGACACACAGGATCAGTGATCACAGTGACAGGCTGTCACTGTGATCACCTCCTGCAGATCACGGTAACTGGCCACAGGGGGAGTGCCTGGGTGGCCAGGCATGCCCCCCACCGTGATTTGCAGGGGGATCCTGCCTGTAGTTACATGTGTCAGCCAATAGGCTGACACATAGTAACTCTGATCGCAGTGACAGGCTGTCACTGCGATCAGATCGCAGGGAGAGGCTGTCTCTGCATTCAGATCGCAGAGACAGCCTCTCACTGCGATCATACTCTGCAGATCGCGGTCACTGACCGCAGGGGGACTGCCTGGGGGGCCAGGCATGTCCCCCGACCGCGATCTGCAGAGTGAAAATGCCGCGGCTCCATGTGTCAGCCGATTTTAAAATCGTCTGACACATGGTAAATACCGATCGCAGTGACAGCCTGTCACTGCGATCGGAAGCTGCAGACCGCGGTCCCCAGGCACAGGGGGGCTGCCTGGGGGGCCAGGCATGCCCCCCGACCACGATCTGCAGCGGCCATGTGCCGCCGGCCACGTGGGGGGTAAGACCGCCCAGGACGTACTATGCCGTCCTGCGGCGTTTAGAGCCGCCCAAATAAGGACAGCATAGTACGTCCTGCGGTCTTAAGGGGTTAATAGCCATAAAAGAAAACAAAATTGCCACACAAAAGTATATATTTATATAAAGTAGACACCAGAGGCTATTTACCTAAGGTTGTTTTGACACTTTCTACGTAGCCATTTTACCGCCAACCTCTGCTAAATATTGGAGTAAAATTGTGTTTTTGGGGGGTTTTCGCACACAAACTTATAACAAAGAACTTCTCATGTGTATTTTGTAAAGTTGGTGTGTGCTATTCCTGTACAAAGTTTTATTATGTGTTCAGTTACTTCTGCTGAGTACAACGGTACCGCCATTGTATGTCTTTGGCACTATTTTGTGAAGCTACAGTGCCATATAGGAGACCTGTCCTTTTCAGTATTCACAGTAGAATTTTGAGAGACGGATTTAATGAGCCTATGCTTCCATTTGGGGTATTATAACAGTTTGACTGTTCAAAAAAAACCCACAAAGGCCTACCATTTGTAAAAGTAGACACTCCAGGGTATCTCATAAGGTGCATATTGTGCCTTAACATGCCCCCATTTTTTTACCATTACATGCCAAAGTATGTGGTAAAAAATAATTTTGTGCATTTTTTACATACGGATTGCATTTTTGCTGGGCATTTTGTATATTTCATATGTGCCACTAAGTTCAAACCCCCCCAAAGTATGCTCAGCTAAGTCTTCTGAGTAAAAGAACACCCCCATTGTATGTCTATGGCACTATTTCGTGAAGCTACAGTGCCATACAGGAGACCTGTCCTTTTCAGTATTCACAGTAGAATTTTGAGAGACGGATTTAATGAGCCTATGCTTCCATTTGGGGTATTATAACAGTTTGACTGTTCACAAAAACCCCACAAAGGCCTACCATTTGTAAAAGTAGACACTCCAGGGTATATCATAAGGTGCATATTGTGCCTTAGCATGCCCCCATTTTTTCACCAATATATGCCAAAGTATGTGGTAAAAAATAATTTGGGGCATTTTTGTTTACATACGGATTGCATTTTTACTGGGCATTTTGTATATTTCATATGTGCCACTAAGTTCAAAACCTCCAAATTATGCTCAGCTAAGTCTTCTGAGTAAAAGGACACCCCCATTGTGTGTCTATGGCACTATTTTGTGAAGCTACCCTTTTGACACACAAAGTGAGTTTGCACAGTATATTTTGCAAACCTTATGTGTGCTACGACTGTATAATACTTCATATGTTGCTCAGCTATGTCGGCTGAGTACAAAAATACCCCCGTATGTACAGGTATATGTGGACATCGGAGGGGCACATTTGGGACACAGCCATTCCATTTTTTTCAAACTTTAAATTTTTACGCTGTGCCCATGTCCCATTTTAGAGTATTTTACCTGGCTATATAATCAAAATACCCCATAAAGCCATACCATTTCTTAAAGAAGACATCCCAGGGTATTTCAAAAGGCATATTTTGAACCTTAGCGTGGGATCATTTTTCCGCTAGCTTGTACCAGGTGTAGTGGTAATGAGCGTTATTAAATGTATTTTTTAACTTTTTCAAACTTTTTTTACTTTTTAAAACAATTTTTTAAACTTTTGTTTTGCTTATTAATTTTTTTAAAGTTTCCTAAACATTCGTAAAACTCTTTTTTTACAGATTTAACATTTTTCTAAGCTTTTTTTTTTACCGTGCAGCACTAACAGTAAATTACCCATTTTCCCATAACTCCCACCCACCCCAGCTAGCAAAATATTTAATTATACAATATTTAAATTAGTTAATTAAATACATTTAACCCCTGAGGGTTAAAAAATAAATAAAAGTTAATCGTCAGGGGTTAAAAAAAATGTAGATCACAGTATAATACTGTGATCTGTATTTTGATCACTGTAGGCAGTGATCGACTGGCAGGGAAGGGGTTAATTTTTATTTGGACTGGTAATTTTTTACTTAACCCCTTAAGGACACAGCTTCAGAAGCTTGTCTTACGCTTAATGACACAAGCAATTTTTGCATTTTCTGGCTGTTTGCGTTCAACTGCAATTTGCATCTCTCTCGTTTATTGCACCGACACATATTACATACAGTTTTTTTAGAGGACAGAAAGGGCTTTAATTTGATGATATATATATATATATATATATATATATATATATATATATATATATATAAATGCTTATTTATTATTAAAAAAATACAGAAAAATGCAAAAAAAAAGAAAAATTGTGTGTTTTTTGTACAGTTTTTGCAATAATAATGTGTGCCTAATTAGTGCAGGTTAAAGAAAGTAATTAAAAATAAATTAATTTAGTTGTTCTGATTTACAGAATATATAATGTGTCTGGGATTTTCAGTTTTTTTTGGTAGTTACAGGTCACAAAGCACAAGGAGTAAAATAAACTTTTAATATGGAGCGATTTTAGAATTTGGTATGTTTGTCTTGTAAGCTTAATAGCCATAAAAGAAAACAAAATTGCCACACAAAAGTATATATTTATATAAAGTAGACATCACAGGCTATTGTCCTAAGGTTGTTTTGACACTTTCTAAGTAGCCATTTCACCGCCAATCTATGCTAAATATTGGAGTAAAAATTAGTATATTGGGGTTTTTGGCACACAAACTTATAACAAAGAACTTCTCATGTGTATTTTGTAAAGTTGGTGTGTGCTATTCCTGTACAAGGTTTTATTATGTGTTCAGTTACTTCTGCTGAGTACAACGGTACCCCCATTGTATGTCTTTGGCACTATTTCGTGAAGCTACAGTGCCATATAGGAGACCTGTCCTTTTCAGTATTCACAGTAGAATTTTGAGAGACGGATTTAATTAGCCTATGCTTCCATTTGGGGTATTATAACAGTCTGACTGTTCAAAAAAAACCCACAAAGGCCTACCATTTGTAAAAGTAGACACTCCAGGGTATCTCATAGGGTGCATATTGTGCCTTAACATGCCCCCATTTTTTCACCAATATATGCCAAAGTATGTGGTAAAAAATAATTTGGGGCATTTTTTTACATACGGATTGCATTTTTGCTGGGCATTTTGTATATTTCATATGTGCCACTAAGTTCAAAAACCCCAAATTATGCTCAGCTAAGTCTTCTGAGTAAAAAGACATCCCCAATGAATGTCTTTGGCACTATTTTGTGAAGCTACAGTGCCATATAGGAGACCAAGCCATATCAGATTTTACAGAACTTTGAATTTTGACGCTGGGCCTATGTGCAATTTCCAAGCATCTTCGCAGGTTTTAAATTCAAACTACCCCACAAAGGCCTACCATTTCTTAAAGTAGACACCCCAGGCTATTTCAAAAGGCATATTTTGAACCTTAGCGTGGGATAATTTTTCCGCTAGCTTGTACTAGGTGTAGTGGTAATAAGCGTTTTTTCTGCCTTTTTGACACACAAAGTTTGCACAGTATATTTTGCAAACCTTATGTGTACTACCACTGTATAATACTTCATATGTTGCTCAGCTATGTCTGCTGAGTACAAAAATACCCCCGTATGTACCTTTGCCAGGTATATGTGGACATCGGAGGGGCACATTTGGGACACAGCCATTCCATTTTTTTTCAAACTTTAAACTTTTACGCTGTGCCCATGTCCCATTTTAAAGTATTTTACCAGGCTATATAATCCAAATACCCCATAAAGCCATACCATTTCTTAAAGAAGACATCCCAGGGTATTTCAAAAGGCATATTTTGAACCTTAGCGTGGGATCATTTTTCCGCTAGCTTGTACCAGGTGTAGTGGTAATGAGCGCTATTAAATGTATTTTTTAACTTTTTAGAACTTTTTTTACTTTTTAAAACTATTTTTTAAACTTTTGTTTTGCTTATTAATTTTTTTAAAGTTTCCTAAACTTTCGTAAAACTTTTTTTAACAGATTTAAAATTTTTCTAAGCTTTTTTTTACCGTTAACCCCTAACTAGCACTAAGCAGCACTAACAGTAAATGTCCCATTTCCCCATAACTCCCACCCACCCCAGCTAGCAAAATATATAATTATAACATATTTAAATGAATTAATTAAATAAATTGAACCCCTGAGGGTTAAAAAAATAAATACAATTTAATCCTCAGGGGTTAAAAAAAATTAGATCACAGTATAATACTGCGATCTGTATGTTGATCACTGTAGGCAGTGATCAACTGGCAGGGAAGGGGTTAATTTTTATTTAGACTGGGTAAAGGGGGGTGGTATTTTTTTTTTTTACTTAAACGTTACTAAAACAGTTAAAAAAAATCTTTTTTACCTTTTTAAAGCTTATTTTAAAAAAAATTTAACGTTAACCCCTAGTTAGCCTAACACCAAATTCCCCAATTCCCCACTAACTTCCACCCATCTCAGCTAGCTAAATATATAATTTTTAAATATTTAAATTAATTAATACAATAAAATTAACCCCTGAGGGTTAAAAAAAAATAATAATTAACCCTCAGGGGTTTAAAAAAAAATCAGATGACATTAAAATGTATTCCCTGCCAATTGATCACTGTAGTCAGTGATCAATTGGCAGGGAAGGGGTTAATTTTATTAAAACAGGGGAAAGGGGGGGTGGGATTTAACTTTAATTTTTTTTTTCCCACCAGGGGGCAGGATCATTGAAGATCCGGCTCCCTGCACTTCACACAGAACCCGGAAGTGCAGGGAGGCGGAAGGTAAGTACATTGAGCACATGTGCCCGCTCTGACATGCTGTCAGAGCGGGCACATGAGCTGGGGCAGCCCGATCGGGTGCTCCCGGTCTGCCTCTAATACAGAGGCAGACCGGAGCACGTTAACCCTGCGATCGCCGCGATTGCGGCGATCTGGGGTTAACTTTTGTAAATGACGGAAATTTTCCGTCACCGGTCCTTAACTGAAGGACAAGGTTGACGGAAAATTTCCGTCACCGGTCGGGAAGGGGTTAAACGTTATTAAAACCTTTTTTATCTTAATTTTATAACTTTTTAAAGCTTATTTTAAAACTTTTTTTAACTTTAACCCCTAGTTAGCCTAACACTAAATCCCCCAATTCCCCACTAACTTCCACCCTCCCCAGCTAGCTAAATTTATAATTTTTAAATATTTAAATTAATTAATAAAATAAATTTAACCCCTGAGGGTTAAAAAAAAAATTAACCCTCAGGGGTTAAAAAAAAAAATCAGATCATAGTAAAATGTAATCCCTGCCAATTGATCACTGTAGTCAGTGATCAATTGGCAGGGAAGGGGTTAATTTTTTATTAAAATGGGTTATTTTTTTTACACTAGGGGGCAGGATCAGCACTGATCCGTCTCCCGCCACTTCACACTGAACCCGGAAGTGCAGGGAGGCGGAGGTAAGTATACAGAGCACATGTGCTCGCTCTGACATGCTGTCAGAGCGGGCACATGTGCTGGGACAGCCCGATCCGGTGCTCCCGGTCTGCCTCTAATGCAGAGGCAGACCGGAGCACCATTAACCCCGCGATCGCCGCAATTGCGGCGATCTGTGGTTAATTTTACCGCGTGACGGACGAGGTCCGTCACCCATCGTTAAGGGTATCCCCAGGATGTCGGACCTCGTCCGTCACCCGTCCTGAAGGGGTTAAGGACTGAGCCAAATGTACAAGTTGTGAACAAAACAAAACGTAAACAAAACCTGGCATTTGCGCAATATGTCTGTCCAACCGTTATTCACCTCTTTCATATTGAATGCACCCCCCCCCTTATTATATATAATTTTAATCAGGGGAAACAGGGCTTTCATTTAATATCGAATATTTAGCTATAAAACATAATTTAATATGAAAAAAATGGGAGAAAATAAGAAATGTTTTTTTTTTTTTAGTTCTACATGACATTTTAACTGTCAATGTCAATAATACTGTTTGCTTTTACTGCAATAAAATACACATATTTGTATTCAGCAAAGTCTCACGTGTAAAACAGTACCCCCTATGTACAGGTTTTATGGTATTTTGGGAAGTTACAGGGTCAAATATAGCATGTTACATTTGAAATTCGCCAGATTGGTTACGTTGCCTTTGAGACTGTATAGTAGCCCAGGAATTAAATTTACACCCATAATGGCATACCATTTGCAATAGTAGACAACCCAAGGTATTGCAAATGTGGTATGTCCAGTCTTTTTTAGTAGCCATTCGGTCACAAACACTGGCCAAAGTTAGCGTTAGTATTTGTTTGTGTGTGAAAAATGCAAAAAACGCCAATTTTGGCCAGTGTTTGTGACTAAGTGGCTACTAAAAAAGACTGGACATACCCCATTTGCAATACCTTGGGTTGTCTACTTTTGCAAATGGTATGCCATCATAGGGGTCATTTTCATTCTTGGGCTACCATAGGGTTACAAAGGCAACGTAATCAATCTGGCGAATTTTAATGTGAAAAAAATGAAACACAAGCCTTATATTTGACGCTGTAACTTTTGAAAACACCATAAAACCTGTACATGAGGGGTACTGTTGTACTCGGGAGACTTCGTTGAACACAAATATTTGTGTTTCAAAACAGTAAAAAGTAACCCAGCAATTTATATCGTCCGTGTAAGTGCTATTTGTTCGTGAAAAATGCAAAAAACTTCACTTTTACTGACGATATCATCGTTGTAATACATTTTACTGTTTTGAAACACTAATATTTGTGTTCAGCGAAGTCTCCCGAGTAAAACAGTACCCCCCATGTACAGGTTTTATGGTGTCTTGGAAAGTTATAGGGTTAAATATAGTGCTTGCAAATTAAATTCCCTATACTTTCGGCATGGGTTGTCAGGCAGGTCCCGCTAATTGTAATTAATTAGGATACCTAATTATGTAAAAATATTACATAAATATATGTGTAGAATATTACATAAATATATGTGTAAATTTTTATTTATATTTTTATTTATATATAGGTCTATATAGTGATATATACGTATATATTTATGTATATAAAGATATATATTATTTCGTTCTACGTGTATTTTGATATATACATATATATTAATATCACAATACAGTTAGAATGAAATAACACACATCTATATATTTTTTAATTATTTTTTTTAATTATTTTTTTAATTTTATTTTTTTACGTATTTACATATTTTTTTATATATAAATACATATATAACAATAATTATATATATATATATATATATATATATATATATATATTTAATCAGTATCAGTCTAGGTGTAATTTGATATTAAAAAAAAATATATATATATATATATATAGTAAAATACACCTACAGTGTATGTGTGTGTATGTATATGTGTATATATATATATATATACTTAGATTATATATATGATCTAAGTATATATTTATTTATTTTTTACACTTATTTAACTTTTGTTTTATTTGATTTCAGCCAGCAGGGGGACATTACAGTAGTCCACCTGCTGGCATTGCTGCAGCCAGCTATCCCTGCCATGGTATTGTGAGGTCCTCGCAAGGACCTCACTCTCACATGGCCCGTGGGGCTGAAGAGGGCAGACGTGCCTCGGGGGGCTCCCTGGGAGTCCCCCCAACCGCGATCGCCGGCGACCGGGTAAGTAAAAAAAAAGAAAAAACGGAGGGCGTACAATTATGCCCGGCGGCGTTTAGAGCCGCTTAAAAAAGGACGTAATTGTACGCCCTCCGGTCTTAAGGGGTTAAAAAATAAATAATAATACTACTAAATAGGTCTTTAGTTAGTCATACCACCTCCATAATGTATCCATTTAATGCATTCACATATATATATATATATATTAATATCACAATACAGTTAGAATGAAATAACACACATCTATATATTTTTTAATTATTTTTTTTAATTATTTTTTTAATTTTATTTTTTTACGTATTTACATATTTTTTTATATATAAATACATATATAACAATAATTATATATATATATATATATATATATATATATATATATATATATATATATATATATATTTAATCAGTATCAGTCTAGGTGTAATTTGATATTAAAAAAAAAATATATATATATATATAGTAAAATACACCTACAGTGTATGTGTGTGTATGTATATGTGTATATATATATATATATATATATACTTAGATTATATATATGATCTAAGTATATATTTATTTATTTTTTACACTTATTTAACTTTTGTTTTATTTGATTTCAGCCAGCAGGGGGACATTACAGTAGTCCACCTGCTGGCATTGCTGCAGCCAGCTATCCCTGCCATGGTATTGTGAGGTCCTCGCAAGGACCTCACTCTCACATGGCCCGTGGGGCTGAAGAGGGCAGACGTGCCTCGGGGGGCTCCCTGGGAGTCCCCCCAACCGCGATCGCCGGCGACCGGGTAAGTAAAAAAAAAGAAAAAACGGAGGGCGTACAATTATGCCCGGCGGCGTTTAGAGCCGCTTAAAAAAGGACGTAATTGTACGCCCTCCGGTCTTAAGGGGTTAAAAAATAAATAATAATACTACTAAATAGGTCTTTAGTTAGTCATACCACCTCCATAATGTATCCATTTAATGCATTCACTACGCACATCCATTGATCAACACATTTTTTTCCAATAAAACAACCGATCGTGCTTGCTGAGCATTACAGTTATGTTGTCAGGAGTGTCCTGCCCCCCCCCTTTCCCCATTGTATGTAGCCAAATAGTTTTAGAACGTTTTGAGTTCTTACCTGCTGTTCCCCACCCCAACAAAGCTGAGAGAGAGATGAACTTTAGTGCACGGCCAACTCATTGGCTCAGAGCCCAAAGTTGGGCTTAGCTCACAGAGAGATATTCCAGTAAGCAGGCCACAGGTAAGAAGTCAAACAATTCTAAAACAGTTTTGTTATTCACATTTGGGGGGAGAGTACTCCTGGCACCATAACCACTAAAGCGTGCTTTAGTAGTTATGGTTTTTGGAGTGTTCCTTCAAAGAGATTTGAGCATTACAGAATTTGTATCAGCAATTGAGTAAAAAGATGTTTCTAACAAGAATCCTACAATATGTTCCTCCTAACACTATGATACTCCTGTCTTAAAGAACTGTTTATCAGTTCAGTCAAATCCTATTTAGCTGCACCTGCACTGCTCAGAAACACTGAGTACACTGACAAGCATGAATAATTAATTTGAATCAGTTACTTTTATAAAATTTTATTTGACAAATTCCTCTATAAAGCACCTGTTGCCTGTTTATTCAAGCTACAGATTTACTACATGACTTTTGTTGGCATTCAGTTGAAATCAGAGAGCCGGTACATTGGATTGCTGTTTAAAAGCCTCTCCTTTCCTATTCATTGTGAGTTTGAATACCAAAGCATCAGCTGTGGCTTGGTTTGTTACCATAGTAACACAAATCTATAGTTATGTTGCAGTTCAAATAATCTCAAATAAAGCATCTACATTTTGGAAAAACACATGAAATGAGACTCTCTCTTTCTTTGCTCTCTTTGTATGCTTTATGTCATGGATGTAGAGCCATACCTAGTGTTCCAGTTCTAACTTCACACAGAACAAACATCACTCTTCCTGCCTCCCCCCTCCCCTGAAAAATGAATATTTAATAAATATAGAATTTTTATGAAACACTCATTCTGACTGTGTTGTTATATCACTGAAATTACAACTCAGTCAAGTGATATACAGAGACAAAGTATGGACTTTAGTGACAGCTGCAGGGAATTGGCTGTGTCTATGGATGATTCCACGGTCTCGCCGGATGCCTTATACACCTTAATGCTGTACTCGTGCGCATGCATGATCAAGATGGCAGCACCCGCGAGGGATAGGTTCAGGTAAGTAAAGTCACATTTACCTCCTCCCTCCCCCCACTACTGGACCTGTAGCAGCGATGTCACCACTAGGGAACTTTGCGAATTTGGAAAAGTCTCCAAATGGTGAACGTGCTGCTTTACAAGAATACTATGGTTTTAGAAATGTAGTCGTCAAACCATTTTAAAAGAGTTTGACTTCTTGTGTGGAGTATGCCAGGAGTTGCTCCCCATTTCCACTACAGCTACAGGAAAGACGGAAGATTTCTGTCTGAGCAAAGGCTTAGCAAAGGAAAGCTAACAGAAACTCTTATGCAGAGCTCTGGCTCTCCTTCAGCTATAGTGGAGGCGGACCCAAGGTAAGAAGCCAGGCGGTTCTACAATGGTTAGGCATTGGGGATGGGGGCACAAGAGCACTTCTGCCACCATATCTACTAGACCCCTGTGTATATTAAACCATTCTTAAACAGTTTGATATCCACCCCTTAAAGACACAGCTTCAGAAGTAAAGGGCCAGCCTGATGGAATGTCCTTAAGGAGTCAGTAGACTCTAGGCAACCTAACCACTATAGCAAGATGTAGTGCTTAGATTCTTAAGAATGCCCTATATTGTAAACAAATTAATTGGGTTCAAATTTGCTCAGGAAGTGATTTTAACCCCTTAAGGACAGCGGGCATTCTATATAATTATAAAATTGGCGTTCAAATTAGTTTTTTGCAATTTTCACACACAAACAAATACTAACGCTAACTTTGGCTAGTGTTTGTGACCAAGTGGCTACTAAAAAAGACTGGACACACCCCATTTGCAATACCTTGGGTTGTCTACTATTGCAAATGGTATGCCATCATGGGGGTAATTCTCATTCCTGGGCTACCATACGGTCTCAAAGGCAACGTAACCAATCTGGCGAATTTCAATGTGAAAAAACTGAAAAATGTAACATGCTATATTTGACCCTGTAACTTCCCAAAACACCATAACACATGTACATAGGGGGTACTGTTTTACACGTGAGACATTGCTGAATACAAATATGTGTATTTTATTGCAGTAAAAGCAAACAGTATTTTGACATTCACAATTAAAATGTCACGTAGAACTAAAAAAATAAAAACTATTCTTATTTTCTCCCATTTTTGTATATATATATATATACTGTATATTTTTTTATATTAAATTATGTTTCAAAGCTAAATATTTGATGTTAAATGAAAGTGTGGGTGCATTTAATATGAAAGAGGTGAATTACGGTTGGACAGACATATAGTCATATTCCAGGTTTTGTTTACGTTTTGTTTTGATCACAACGTGTACATTTGGCTCAGTCCTTAACCCCTTAACCCCTTAAGGACCGCTGACGGTTCAGGACCGTCAGCGGTAAAATGTGCGTTTGGACCGCTGACGGTCCTGAACCGTCATAACGGTCAGGGGCTACTTACCTGGTCCCGTCGGTCCCACGGCGGCGATCAGCTCTCCTCCCTGTCCAGGGGGACTGCCTGTCTGCCCGGGCAGTCCCCCCTCGGCAGATCAGGACCCCACGGCCATGTGATCACTCGATCACATGACCGCAATAGGGGTCCATGTGTCTGCCTGCAGGGGGACTGTCTGTGCTGTAAAAAAAAAACAATCAGTGTAAAAAAAATTATAATATGTGTATATATATGATATATATACATGTATTATATCTATATATACCTATATATAATATATGTATATATATCATATATATAATGTCATACTAAGTGTATTTTTATATTTATATATACGTATATTAATATAAAAATACACTTATATTTAAATTACACACGAATATATACAATATATATAATAACTATATATATGGTATATATATATTATTATAAAATACAAATAATATGTTAATAAAAATAAATAACAAAAAATAAAAAAATTTTTTAATAATTAAAAAAATTCTATATATATATGCAATTTTATTCTAACAGTATTTTGATATTGATATATATATATTTATATCAAAATACACTTAGAATGTAATGATATATATATCTATGTATAAATAAATAAATAAAAATAATACAAAATATACATATGTCCACATACATAATTACATAAATAATTTCATAAATATACACGTAGACGTCAAATATATAAATATGTATATATATTAAAATTCTACGTGCATATTTATGTAATATTTTTACCTAATTAAGTAATTTTAATGATTGCAATTTGAGGGACCTGCCTGCCAACCCAGGCCAAAAGTCCAGATAATTTAATTTGCTAGCACTGTGTTTAACCCTGTAACTTTCTATGACACCCTAAATCCTGTACATGGGGGTACTGTTTTACTCGGGAGACTTCGCTGAACACAAATATTAGTGTTTCAAAACAGTAAAACATATCACAGCGATGATATTGTCAGTGAAAGTGAAGTTTTTTGCATTTTTCACACACAAACAGCTCTTTCACTGAGGATATTATTGCTGTGATATATTTTACTGTTCTGATACACTAATATTTGTGTTCAGCGAAGTCTCCTGAGTATAACAGTACCCCAAATGTAGAGGTTTTATAGTGTTTGTGAAAGTTACAGGGTCAAATATAAGGCTTGATTTTACTTTTTTTTTTAATTGAAATTTATCAGATTGGTTAGGTTGCCTTTGAGAGCGTATGGTAGCCAAGGAATGAGAATTAGCCCCATGATGGCATACCATTTGCAAAAGAAGACAACCCAAGGTATTGCGAATGGGGTATGTTCAGCCTTTTTTAGTAGCCACTTAGTCACAAACACCGGCCAAAGTTAGCGTTTTTTGCATTTTTAACACACAAACAAATATAAATGCTAACTTTGGCCAGTGTTTGTGACTAGGTGGCTACTAAAAAAGACTGGACATACCCCATTTTGAATACCCTGGGTTGTCTACTTTAAAAAATATGTACATGTTAGGTGTGTTTCGGGGATTTATGACAGATAACGGTGTAACAATGTCACTATTGATACATTTAAAATATATATATATATTGAAACAGCAATTTCCTACTTGTATTTATAGGCCTATAACTTGCAAAAAAAAGCAATAAAGCATGTAAACACTGGGTGTTTTTAAACTCGGGACAAAATTTTGAATCTATTTAGCAGTTTTTTTCATTAGCTTTTGTAGATAAGTACCGTATATACTCGAGCATAAGCCGAGTTTTTCAGCACATTTTTTGTGCTGAAAAACCCCAACTCGGCTTATACTCGAGTCAATAGTCTGTATTATGGCAATTTTCATTGCCATAATACAGACTGGGGGCTGCAGAGATGTTACTTACCTTTCCTGCAGCTCCTGTCAGCTCTCTCCTCCTCCGCGCCGTCCGTTCAGCACCTCGGTCAGCTCCCAGTGTAAATCTCGCGAGAGCCGCGGCTCTCTCCGAGACTTACAGTGTGAGCTGACAGAGGGAGCTGACCGGACAGCGCGGAGGAGGAGAGAGCTGACAGGAGCTGCAGGAAAGGTAAGTAACATCTCTGCAGCCCCCACAGCCCCCCCACTGAACTACCAACCCCACTGGACCACCAGGGAAGGAGCCCCCTCCCCGGCCAGCTAGCAAGCAGGGAGGGGGGACGAAACAAAAATAAATTAATAATAAAATAATAATTAAAAAAAAATAACATTACAAATAATAAATAATAATACAAAAATATGAAAATAAATAAAATAATAAGTAAATAAAAAAATAATGTAAAAAAATATTAAAATAATGTAAAAAAAATAATAAAATTGCCCACCCCCCCAAGGCTCTGCAACACACACATACACACTGCACTCATACACACTGCACTCATACGCACTGCACTCATACACACTGCACTCATACACACACACACACACACTGCATTCATACACACACTGCACTCATACACACACTGCACTCATACACACTGCACTCATACACACTGCACTCATACACACTGCACTCATACACACACACACTGCATTCATACACACTGCACTCATACATACACACTGCATTCATACACACTGCATTCATACACACAGCATTCATACACACACTGCACTCATACACACTGCACTCATACACACTGCACTCATACACACTGCACTCATACACACTGCACTCATACACACTGCACTCATACACACACACACACACTGCATTCATACACACACTGAATTCATACACACACTGCATTCATACACACACACTGCATTCATACACACACACTGCACTCATACACACACACTGCATTCATACACACGCTGCACTCATATACACACACACTGCACTCATACACACACACACTGCACTCATACACACACTGCATTCATACACACACACTGCATTCATTATATACACACACTGGAAATAAATATTCAATTAATATAATTTTTTTAGGATCTAATTTTATTTAGAAATTTACCAGTAGCTGCTGCATTTCCCACCCTAGTCTTATACTCGAGTCAATACGTTTTCCCAGTTTTTTGGGGTAAAATTAGGGGCCTCGGCTTATATTCGGGTCGGCTTATACTCGAGTATATACGGTAAAAGATTTTTCAAGTAAAAGTCCAAAAACATGTTTAATTATTTTTTTTAAATACAATATATGACATAATATAAATACTGGTATGTAAAGAAAGCCCTTCTTGTCGTGAAAAAAACAATATATAACTTTTATGGGAATCGTAAATGAGAGAGCGGAAAATGACAGCTAAACACAAACACCACAAAAGTGTTAAAACTGCTCTGGTCCTTAACATACAAACATCGCAAAAACAGGCCGGTCCTTAAGGGGTTAAGGACCGAGGTCTGTTCAGGACCGTCATCGCCATTTTTGCATTGCCGACTGATGACGGTCCTGAACCGTCCTAACGGTAAGATGTACTTACCGGATCGCCGTCGTTCCCCCGGCGGCGATCAGCGGTGCTCCCGTTGTGGGGAGACTGCCTGCAGCCCAGACAATCTTTCCATGGCGGATTAGGACCCCTGTGGCCATGTGATCACTCAACAGAGCAGTCACATGGTCACAATAGGTGTCCATGTGTCTGCCTGCAGGGGAACTGCCTGTGCTGACAGGCAGTCTCCCTGCTAGTGTGAAATCAGAAATAAATGAAAGGTACATGTTAATAAAAATACAAATTATTATATATGTGTGTATGTATATGATATATAGACATATATTATATCTGTATAATATATGTCTATATCATATATATATAATGTCATACCAAGTGTATTTTTATATTAATATGTACATATATTAATATAAAAATACACTTATAATTAAATTACACACGTATATATATATATAATCACTATATATATTGTATATATATATATATATATATATTATTATAAAATACAAATAATAAGTAAATTAAATTAAATTTTTTTTACACGTAATAATAAAATTAAAAAAATTATATATCTATATGAAATTTTATTCTAACTGTATTTTGATATTAAAATATATATAATTATATCAAAATACACTTAGAATTAAATTGTATATATATCTATGTATATATAAATAAATAAAAATAATCCGAAATATACATTTGTCCATATACAAAATTACATAAATAATTATATAAATATACACGTAGACTTCAAATATATAAATATGCATATAAATTTAAATTCTATGTGCGTATTTATGTAATATTTTTACATAATTAAGTAATTTTATTAATTGCAATTTGAGGGACCTGCCTGCCAACCCAGGCCGAAATTCCAGAGAATTTAATTTGCTAGCACTGTATTTTACCCTGTAACTTACTATGCCACCCTAAAACCTGTACATGGGGGGTACCGTTTTACTCGGGAGACTTCGCTGAACACAAATATTAGTGATTCAAAACAGTAAAACCTATCACAGTGATGATATTGTCAGTGAAAGTGGCTTTTTAAAAAAAAAAAAAAACAGCACTTTTACTGATGATATAATTGTTGTGATACATTTTCCTGTTTTGAAGCACTAATATTTGTGTTCAGCAAAGTCTCCCAAGTTTAACAGATTTTATAGCGTTTTTGAAAGTTACAGGGTCAAATATATGGATCAAATATTTTTACATTGAAAATGGCCAGGTTGGTTACGTTGCCTTTAAGAGCATATGGTAGACCAGGAATGAGAATTACCCTCATGATGGCATACCATTTGCAAAAGAAGACAACCCAAGGTATTGCAAAAGGGGTATGTCCAGTCTTTTTTAGTAGCCACTTAGTCACAAACACTGGCCAAAATTAGCGTTCAATTTAGTTTTTTACTTTTTTCACACACAAACAATAGTGACATTGTAACACTATTATCTGTCAAAAATCTCTGAATAACCCATATTGAATACCCTGGGTTGTCTACTTTAAAAAAAAATATGTACATGTGGGGTGTTATTCAGAGATTTTTGACAGATAATAGTGTTACAATGTCACTATTGATAAATTTGAAAAAATGTATGTTTTGAAACCGTAATATCCTACTTGCACCTATAGCCCTATAACTTGCAAAAAAAAGCAAAAAAGTATGTAAACACTGGGTATTTTAAAAACTCAGGACAAAATTTTTCATCTATTCAGCAGTTTTTTGTATTCACTTTTGTAGATGAGTAAAAGATTTTTCAAGTAAAAGTAAAAAAACATGTATTTTCTTCAATTTTTCATCATATTTCTTAATGAGATTATATAAATAATGGTATGTAAAGAAAGCCTTTTTTGTCCTGAAAAAAACAATATATAATTTGTATAGCAACAGTAAATAAGAGAGCGGAAAATTACAGCTAAACACAAACACCACAAAAGTGTAAAAAGAGGCCTGGTCGCAAATGTACAACATCGCAAAAAAAGGTCCAGTCCTTAAGGGGTTAAAGGGACTCTCCAGTGCCAGGAAAACAAAATGTTTTCCTGGCACTGCAGGTCCCCTCTCCCTCCCACCCCCATCCCATGTTGCTGAAGGGGTTAAAACCCCTTCAGTGACTTACCTGTATCCAGCGCCGATGTCCCTTGGCGCTGGGTCAGGGTCCGCCCACGCTCCTCCCCCACCGATGTCATCCGGCGAGAGACCCTATTGAGAATGCACGCCCGGTGGAGGGGGAGACCTAATGTGCATTAGACCTCCCTATAGGAAAGCATTGAATAATGCTTTCAATGCTTTCCTATGGGGATTTCAGCAACGCTGGAGGTACTCACATAGCGTGAGGACGTCCAGCGTCGTTATAGCACACTTTTCGTGTTCTATGAACACGGAAGTGTCCTCTAGTGGCTGTCTAGTAGACAGCCACTAGAGGAGGACTTTACCCTTCAAGGTAAATATTGCATTTTATAGGAAACTGCAATAATTACACTTGCAGGGTTAAGGGTAGTGGGAGTTGGCACGCAGACCTCTCCAATGGGCAGAAGTGGTCTGGGTGCCTGGAGTGTCCCTTTTAAGGGGTTAAGCTTCAATTAAACTTTTTTTTTTGAGTAATCATAAAACTGCACTGATGGTTTAAAATATTTTTAATTTGTGCGATTTTTTCACATCTTAAATGCTATTTGAATAAAAGCACATTTTGTTTTAAGTAATAAATTGTCACCGGAGAGCACTGACTCCTAGTATTTGTATATAGTTTTTTCATGCAGAAATGTTGTTGATGTTTGTTGATGCTATGGTTATTATCTCTTGACCTTTGGACAACTGGCATGGCATCTTTCTTTCATTTTTGTATGTATTTATCATGAAATTAAAACGGTAATCATCCGTGAAGACTTCCTAACTATGATTTTGGGTTCTACCTAAACAGAGCGTCTACAGTGTCTACAAAACCATAACAATAACACATTTGTGTTTGTAGTCTGTTACTTGTGAAAATAGTTTTATTATTATTACAATTTAAAATACAAATTTGACAACTATATCAGTATCCAGAAAAGTGTTCAGTGCTGGTTAAAATGTAATAGTGATAAAGGGATCCATTGGATTTAATACAATCATCCAGTGAAGAGAAATATCAGGTTTACTTGGTGGAGGTTTATCACTAAGCACATTGCAATTGAGCATTAGCTGAGTTAGACAGCCGCCTAAGGCCTCAGACTCTCTGGGGCTCCGCGGCCCTAACTTGATTTAGGGTAGACGGATCCGTTGGGTCATCAGCTCAACACTGGGAGAGATGGTGGCTTGCCATGTATGCCTCCAAGTGTGGGGCCCCTAGAAACCTGATAACAAACCACAACGGAACGACTCAGACGCTCACTTCAATGGAGGGGGCACCAGCGTTCTTAACAGCAATGGGACTGACTAACCATAATGAAGCACCATCCTCGGCAACCCCCAGGGAAACATGGGATCCGGACCGCACCACTCCATTTGTTCCAAGCGCAGGGAGCTCCAGGACTCTCAACCCGTAACACTGAAAGGGGACTATGCCGCACACCAAGATCGGAAGATCGCCGGGTACCCACCCACGGGTCAAGATGATAAATATATAACCCCACTGTTGATCTTGCTTTCTTTGTTCCACATGTTCTTTTAGTTCAGGTGAACTCTCCACTTCAGCCAGGGACGCACCAACAGACATTGAGTGACACTACCCTTACCATCCCCTCCCTCCCCCTGCAGCCCTCTAGGTTAAGGGCAACACAAACCAAGGCCTACAGTATCGCCCCCTCATAACGATTTGAAAGGAACCCATGTGACTATCCCAAGCCCAATAGGCCTTCTACATAACTTTAACCCAAATGCCGGGAGACTCCTCCAGCTGACTTAGACATTACTCCCTAACGACCCAAGGGGTCAGGCTACTCGAGCATCTACCACACACGCATCCCTCCCTATAGTTTACTGGCCTATACATGCCAGTCCACACCTAGCTAGCCAGGGCCTCTCACCTCACGTTATATTGCTCTCGCTAAGTTGACCGATAGCGCACAAACAGAAGTTTAGCGGCTTTCCGGGCAAGGTTGCACCTCCCACACCCACTAGGCCAGAGATCAAAACCAAGACGTATCTCACAGACCTGCTATAGTGGCAAAACTTGTGCTGTTTTTTCTCCCAATAACACTACCCCAAGAGGGTATACGTTTCGCCATATCCTAAACGTTTATTAGACAGAACCACTCAATAAGTCTCAGCCGGTTTTATTACTCTTTCACTACTTTAACATTTTATTATATTTTTCTCCCTCGATATCAATCTATGTAATTAAGTTGTTAACTGAGCATACTCACTGTATTCCAACAAAGAGTCAGACATATGCATTGATCACAACCGACAAGGTCGCTTAGTACTGGATAAAAACACCTTGCCTTTTTAACATAAAAATGTGTAGTAACATCAAGATGCCATGCAAATGTTTTCCTGTCTGCCTGCAAAAGTTGCTTTGCAAGCCTGTTTGTACCACCATGCACAGAAAAATAAAGAATTATAAAAAATAAATAAAAAATGTATTGGAAGTTTGCTGCAAGTATAGAGATAAGTAGGAACATTTTTCTTGCATAAAAGTAGGTGAGGGCTTGTTTTCTATTTTTATTTATTTGTTGCAGGAACGCAGGGCCATCTTTGCTACAAAACAAAAGGAACAGTGTATCTTGGCCAAAGTACCCACAAGAATCTCAGAGTCGCTGCCTCCTTTGCATTTCCATATAAAGAGTTGAGCAATTTTGCCTTACTTTTGCAATTTGAATTTCAATTCACTACAATTTGCTTGTTCATTAAATATACCCATTAGTGTAAAAATGATTTGGCCAAAAAACAACAACGAGGTAATGGTCTAAATGTGGTATAGTCTCCATGGAAACCAACAGAGCCACTCTTTGCTACTCTTTTTAAATTTTTCCCCAGAATTTATCTAACATTAATGTGGTATAGAATCAGTGACCCACAACCCTCATGTATATATTTGTAAATCCTTTGATTATGAAAGGCATTACACCAGTAAAAAGTATAACAAAGTATGTGAAATGAGTTATACAATGATTTTCATTAAAACAAGATGGATAAAAAGGAAGAAAAAATGAAGAAACAAAGAGGCAAATAAAAGAAAGCAGTTTATAGAAAAGAAAAAAAAAGGCAAAGAAGATGTAAGGCTAGCAATGAAGCAAGCAAGTCAAAACCTTGTAGTGTGTGTACTATCCCACATACACAGGGTTCATATCTATCTATATTGCCTAAGAGAGTCATAAACCATGATAGTCAACCTATCCGTAAGAATATTATTGGCTATCGTATGTGGATCGTCTTCAGATCCCCGTTTTTCCAGATCTCTGTTTTTCATCTAGAGTCCTGTTTGCAGTATGAAAGATATTAGCCCTAATCTTTTCAGATTTTTGGTGAAAAACGTTAAATGCTCTAGCGCAGCAACATTTGTGGACTACATCTGTGACAATGGTTGCCTACCCCTGGTCTAGAGACAGTGGGGGTGTCCATGGGTCCATAGGTATGTGACAGTGAAAGACCTTGGATGTCAGGTCTCTAACAGATTCTTAGAAATGGGTCATTGATGAGCAGGGCTACCACATATGCCTAAAAACCCTTAGACCCACAATTCCTCCAGCATGTATAATTTCACCCCTTCTATAAAGCTTCACCAGGGTGGTATACCATCATAGTAACATTTCATAGTACTGGACTCCCATCCTTATTCCAAATAAGAGTAGTTTAAAGACTTTCCCAAGTTGTTGACAAGATCTGGATATCCGCTTCATTTGATTATATATAGACTGATAACCATTTATTTGTTGTTCAAGAACAGAATGTAATTTTTAAAAGCATTTTCTCTGAACTTCATTAACAATGTTCAACGTAAGAGGTTTATAGACAAACCTTTTCCTTATCGTCTGTTCTTACTGAAAACATTTTGAAGATATCTAATTTAATACAATTGTATATAAATTACTGTTATTTCATGATTGCCTTTTATGAGGTTATTGACATTAGACTTATACTTTACAATCCTTGTGAAAGGGAACACAAGGTAAATAGATCTAACAAGTAAGGATCATATGAGTTCTGCTACAAAATATGCTTAGGGGAATAAAATTATACTCTGTATTGAGTGCACTATAGTTTTAAAAAGGTTTTTAAGGTGGCACTTAAGGTGAAAACACAATATGCAACAGGTATTTTACAGTTGCAATACTTTTCATCTCTCTTAATATTCTTGTAAAGGATTTGTAATTAATTAAAAAATTGAGTTAATTTAAATGTATCTAAATTCAAAATTAGTTGTGTTAATGTAATTAATTTACATCTTTAGGTATCCCTGAATAGCAGTTTATACATAGCATTGTTGTTTAGTGGACCAATACAATGTTAATGCATTTGATAGGTTTTGGCCTCTTTATATAATCTTTATAGGTTTTGCATAAAATAAATACACATTTTGTAGAATGCTGCACCTTAAGCCTGCCTCCTTAGACACACCCTCTCACTCCAGAAAAATACTTCCTTATCAAAGGTATGCACACAGCGCAGCCACTGACAGCACTGAATGATCTGAACAACAAAGCAACCTGCATTAGAATTAGAGGGCAATCAGGGAGACACATAGCAAGGATAAAACTAACTGTAATTACCCTGAAATATACAGCCAGGTTGTGAATTTAAAGCCACTCACTCATTGGGGCAGAGACTGTGTGCTTACTTTTGAAAAGGCATTCTGGCATGAGGGTCGTGGCTAAGGAGGCAGACTTATGGTGCAAAATATTTTCTTTGTTTGTGCAAAAACTACAAAGATTTGAGCATTTCAAAAAAAAAAATACACTTTTCCTCCATTCCAGCGCAGCTTTGTGGATGTTACTCTTTGTAATACCCACCTTTTGGCTTTCCTCCACTCTTGCTCCGCCATTTTGATTTCTTTGATTTGCCCTGCTTTGGACGCATCCCCAAGCAGGGCCAATCTCATCAGTGACATTGTAGTTTTAAATAAGTTTTTCTCCTAATCTATACATTTGCTAGCAAAACTGCTAGCACAATGTAGAGATAGACTCTTATGCTCAATCTAACAAGCATGCAGTTCCTTTTTTTGTGGAATGACAGGTTCCCTTTAATGAGGCCAAAATCTATCAAATGCGTTAAAGCTGTATTGTTGCCCAAAATGTCCCTTTAGGTCATGTGTTTGCTATGAATTCAAGGTTTTCCCATGTAAGTTTCTATGGGAAATAAATGATTTTTAAAAAGTACATGCACTTTTCACACATATAGGTACACTACAATCTACAGAATGATAATTACTTTTCGACAACACTTACTACAGTGTTACTAGTTTGGTAAAAAGATCCCTACACCTTATGTTGAACACTTCCGGTAATCACAATTCTTCCCATGAAGTTATTGACTCATTGGGCATTTATGGAATTAAACAATTGTTAGGAAAATCACTAAAACTATTTTCTAAAAATGAATCAATACCCTGAAACTGTGTTTTCTCATTATCAAAACAAACACCACAAACAACTCAGCTGAGTTGATGATGTCTGCAACAATGTCATCAAACCTTAAAGGAACACTTTGGGCACCACATCAACTTCATCGCAATAAATGTATTATGGTGCAAGGAGGTCTCATGTGCTGTCTTACCTTAAGTGGTTAAACTGGTAACGAATGGCACCTTTTTACTCAGTTTTCTTAATAGGGAAGCATGCCAGGTCCACAGTTTCCTAATTGAGGCCTCAGATCCAGAAAGGAAGAAGCTGGACAAAGTGATCAGGTGTTGTCTTCCAAAGTTTGGGGTTAAAATGTTCCCTAATGTTAAGGAGTTAAACCCCTTACGCAGGGCCAGATTAAGAGCCCAGTGGGCCTGGTGCTGACAATTATCATGGGCCTAATTAAAAATGCTGGAGGGAAACTCATAAGATGCAGCTATGAGAAAACACATACCCTATGCTAATCTCACGCTTTCATCTTTCAAGTAAACCTGTCCCATACCATAACCCCTAACAGCAGTGTCCAGTAAAGCAGGAAGTCTATGGATGGGGTAAAAGGGTGGGCCACTGACACAAATCACATAACCAGAACTGCCGAAAGGGGTGAACATACACAAAAAGGGGACATGTTTGTGTCCCCATGTCTCCTTAGTGTCTGTGTCCCTATGTCTCCCAGTGTCCCCATGTCACTAGGACACTAGGGGACATTGAGAGACATTGGGAGACATGGGGACACTGAGATACTAGGGAACACTGGGAGACCTAGGGACACAGAGACTCTTGGGGACACAGAGGCATGGGGACACTGGGTGACATTGAGACATGAGGGGACACTGGGAGACATGGGGCACTGAGACACTGTGATACATAGGGGGCACTGTGAGAAATGGGGACACTGGGATACTAGGGGATTCTGAGAGACTAGGTGGCACTGAGACACTATGGACACTGGGAGACACCCGGGACACTGGGAGAGATGGGGCACTGTGATACATAGGGGACACTGGATAATTGATGAAGACCTGGGTACAGGTCGAAACGTTGCGGTGTCCAATAAACCTGCTTAAATCTATCACAGTGAGTGCCTGAGATTTTTTCTTTTATACTAGGGGACACTGAGATACTAGGAGACATGGGGACACTGGGAGACATTGGGACACTGAGACACTGGCAGACTAGGGACAGTGGCACACTACGGACACTGAGAGACATGGAGATACTGGGGGACACAGAGAGACATGGAGATACTAGGGACACTGGCTGGGAGACATGGGGACACTGGGAGTCCCCATAACTCCCAAGTCTCGAAGTCGCCCAGTGTCTCTATGTCTCCCTGTCCCCCCAGTGTCTCCATGTCTCTCAGTGTCCCCATGTCACCCAGTGTCCCCTAGTGTTTGTATCCCCAGGTCTCCCAGTGTCCCGATGTCACTAGGACACTAGGGGACACTTAGAGACATTGGGACACTGTGAGACTTGGGGACACTGAGATACATGGGGACACTTAGAGACTAGGGCACTCTGGGAGACTAGGGACACAGACACTAGGGACACAGAAAGACACCAGGCACACTGGGAGACATGGGGACACTGAGAGAAACCAGGGACACTGGGAGTCACGGGGACACTTAGATACTAGGGACACTGGCTGGGAGACAAGGGGGCTCTGAGAGACTGTCCCCATGTCTTGCAGGCTTGAAACTGCTGTCTGGACTCTCTGTGCAGAGCTGCTCCCCTGCGGATCAATGAGTAGAGAGAGGCAGGGAGGGAGATGCTGTAACTTCTTATCCCTGCCTCTCTCCACACAATAGCGACCCCTACTAGCCGGCGCTGGTATTGCAGAATAATCTCTGTTTATACTGTTTATTACCGCAATACCGGCACCGGCTAGGCAGCCTCAAATACCTGCGAAATACTTCTGAGAAATACCTGGCAACCATAAGAAATACATGAGAAATACCTGGCAACCCTAAGAGTAGTGTGTGTAAAAAACATTTTTTTTTAAAAAAAATTTTTTGTTGTTTTTTTTTTTAATCAATGGGCCTTTTCCATGGGCCTGGATCTGGAGCTGCAGCACCATCAGCCCCGATGTTAATCTGGCCCTGCCCTTAAGGTTAGACGGCACACTGGACCTCTATGCATCATAACAACTTTATGTTCATTTAATTAAAGGTGTTCCTTTAAATAATGACTTCTCACTAAATAAATTAACAAATTCAAGGACAAAAAACACTGTACCTATCATAAGTTTGCTCTCTGAGCAAGGTAATATTTCCCTGAGTAAGAAACCGCTGCTAGGTGAGCTACATTTTTGTATCTAGCTATTCTACCACATCCAGTCTCATATTTGTTTATCAACAGCTTGAAACTTTATATAATTAGTTTTGTTTACTCTTTTTGGCATGATAGGCATGACACTTTGCAATATAATTTCCACCAGGGAGATAATCTCCTTGTTGCTAAATACTAGGGGACGTGTGTGCAGTGTTAGCACCCACACATTGAATCATTGACTTTGACCAGACCAGCTTGACATTTGCATGAGTTTTTGAAGGCTTTATATTAGTTACAAAAATCTCCCTGTTATTATTTAGCCATCTGACATGCGGGCAAAAATTGTCTCTTGAACAAGGGTAAATGCATTTATATGTGCATGACCACTTTTCGGCCTTCTGAGCCGACAGTCAAATTTCTGAGTGAATTAAATCCTTATTATTCCCTGTATTGAATAGTTTATTCCTCCTCATATGCATCAAACAATTGCCACGGTTTATGGCTTGCTCAAAATTCATAAAGATCTTTGCCTTAGGCAATGGTCGCTTAACAGAGGGGGGCAAGTTAGTTTCTTTATACTATTCTTGACCCTTTCATTCAATAACTTCCATTTTTTATTATGGACATAAACCAGACCCTTGTAGTGCTTGAAAATCTTGTGGTGCCCCCCTACACCCTGATAGCTGGTCTGGGCGTTATCATCCTCTGTAGCAATATTTCCAGTGAGAAAAACATATTAGAGTGCTCTTCCTTCTTGAGCAAGTCATCATTTTACAATTAGAGTTTAAGAGTATGTATACTGTTTCTTTCGAAGTACCTACCCAAAATTTGTTTACTGTAAATGGCAAATATTATCTTAGTAAAGGGATTATCCTGGGGATGATTTGTGCACCCAGCTACGCTTATCTATTTTTGTAGTTGGAGTTAACCATGCTAAATACTCCTTGGAGAAGTATCTCACATGCCTCTTAAAATGGTATCGTACTTAGACTATGTGTTGCGCTGATGAGGCTGCTTTTCTTATGGAAGCAAATTTTCTACATTTACATTTTAAAGCACAAGGGTATCGTAACATGGTCCTCAAAAAAGGTTTTCAGGGGGCAGGACCTGGACTCCATGACGGCTGGATGTGCCTCGTGTGGGCTCTGAGCCCGTTCTTATAATTCAGTGAAATTATCGCTACCCAGCTCACCACAGAGCTTGCAGAGCTTGCAGCATACCTGACCCAGGACTGGCTAGAGTGCCTCGGTTCCACCAATTTTGTGGAAATTCAGAAGCAATCCTGGGGCTGTCACCGGGCGAGCAAGACGATCACTCTTCCGCTTGGCATACAGCGGTGTACTCCCCAGCTTATCTACAAACCCGCACCCTCTCCCCCCCCTTCAGACCAGTGGGGGTTATCCCGGGCTCCACAGGTCGGTACCTTAGCTAACTTGACAATCAGTTACTGCACCTGCTCTAGTCCTAGAACGCGGCTTCTTTGTCAAGATGGCGGATGCTTCACTACCACATGGCACAAAGCCTGCACAGCCTACAGAAGCTAGAAGACATTTTAACCCGTCTCTGGGCCTCTCTGGCAGCGCAACAAACAGCCATGATACCCTAGCATCAGGAAGAAACCTGGGAAGACGAAGTTCTGGCCGTGAGTGGGCTTACCTCGGGCTATTACCACTCACAAAAGCAGGCCTCCTCCACCACTAGCCCACCTGGGATGAGGGCCAACGGGGGCAAGTCCTTAAAGCATCGCCCACGTAAAGTGAAGACCTACTGCAAACAGCAGCTGAACAACACCAAGGCCTCCTGTTTCTCCCTTATTGGGAAGGACTTGGACTCCACGAGCTACCAGGTCTGTGGCGCCGTGATGCTGGCCTGTACACCCTGTTCCAAATTATTATGCAAATTCTATGTAAGTGTCACAAAGATTAAATATTTTGTTTTTCAGTTTAATTCATGGATGGTATTGTGTCTCAGGGCTCTTTTGATCACTGAAAACAATCTCGGACACCTGTGATAATTAGATTGCCGGGTGAGCCCAATTTAAGGAAAAACTACTAAAGGAGGGCGTTCCTCATTATTAAGCACAGCACCAAAAAGAGGGAAATAGTTCATAGCCTTGGACGAGGTATGAAAATATTAGATATTTCACAAAAACCTAAGCGTGATCATAGCACTATTAAGAGTTTTGTGGCTGATTCAGAGCACAGACAGGTTCGTGCAGTTAAAGGCACATTGAGGAAGATTTCTGCCAGATCCATGCATCGGATCAATGCTAAAATACCATTACATAGCAGCAAACAGATATTTGATGCCTCTGGAGTCCCACGGAAATCAAGGTGTAGAGTCCTCCAGAGTCTTGCAACTGTGCATAAACCTTCTATTTGGCCACCACTAACCAATGCTCACAAGCAGAAAATTGGCTGCATTGGGCAGAAAAATACGTGAAGACTAATTTTCAATCAGTCCTGTTCACTGATGAGTGCCGTGCAACCCTGGATGGTCCAGATGGATGGAGTAGTGGATGGTTGGTGGACGGCCACCCTGTTCCAACAAGGTTGCGACGTCAGCAAGGCGGTGGTGGAGTCATGTTTTGGGTCGGAATCATGGGAAGAGAGCTGGTCAGCCCCTTTAGGGTCCCCGAAGGTGTAAAGATGACCTCTGCAAAGTATGTGGAGTTTCTGACTGACCACTTTCTTCCCTGGTATAGAAGGAAGAACTATGCTTTCCGTAATAAAGTGATCTTCATGCATGACAATGCACCATCTCATGCTGCAAAGAATACCTCTACATCAATGGCTGCTATGGGGATAAAAGGAGAGAAAGTCATGATGTGGCCTCCATCCTCCCCTGACCTCAGAACTGGAGGTGAGAGTGGAGAGTGGCCCTTTAGGAGAGAGCAAAATGAAGGACTGAGAGATAGAAATTACTCTTGGAATCTATAAGCAATCCTGAAGAGATGGGTATTGAGGGACTTCTTAAAGGATTGAAGACTAGAGGAGAGTCTGACAGGGGTAGGCAGGCTGTTCCAAAGGAAAGGAGCCGCCCGTGAGAAGCCTTGCAAGCGTGAATTTGCAGTAATGGTGCGAGCAGCAGACAGGAGAAGGTCACCAGTAGAGCAGAGAGACCGAGAGGGGGCATACCTATGAATCAGTGAAGAAATGTAAGAGGGGCTAGAGTTGGTTAGAGCTTTATAGGTAAGGGTTAGTATTTTAAATTGACACCTGTAGGCATGGGCGTCCGCAGGAATTTTTCCGGGGGGGGGGCATAATTGTAATGACATCTATGCTTGGCCCCTTTTTGACAGTGTCATGAAGGGGAGGAGCATAGTGATTATCACTATAGTTTTCCTTTAAGCAAATTAAAGGAACATTCTGGTCACCATAACAACTTCATCTAAATGAAAATGCTATGATGCCAGGAATCCCCTGGGTGCTCTTTCCTTTAAGGGGTTAAACCGCTCTGAAATGGTTTAACCCCAAAGGCTTTCTCCAGCTCCAGGTCCCTCAGTGGTATTCGGCATTTTGAAACGGAGTGTCAGGAAGTGCAGATTGACGTCAGGCATGGGTGCCGCTGATTGGCTAGAGTTGACAGTTGACGCTCTAGGCCAATCACTAGTTCCCGGTTCATAATTTTTTTTAACTTTTTTATGAATGGGGAGCTACTGATTGGCTTAGAGTGCCAGCTGACTGCTCTAGCCAATCAGCAACACCCCTACCCAGCGGCACTCTGTGCTTCCTGACACTCAGTAAATAAAAGTGAACACATTAACACTGATATTTTTTTTTACCGGGGGAGATGAGAAGGTCCAGAGTTTCCCTGCCAGGCCTAGGTACCAAAGCCTTATGATGTGGTGTCCAGAATAAAGTGGAGGGTTCACTTCATTTGTCCTTCCTGCTCCAATCTCCTTTTCTTCTCCTTCATTTGACAGTCTTCTTTTTCTTCTGACACTGTCTTCTATATTTGTCTCCTTCTGCTCCTTTACCTTTCTGCTTCTTTCTGCTTATTTTGCGCCCTTCTTCTCCTTTCTCATTCTGATTCCTTTCTGCTCCTTGCTGTCCCTTTCTGCTCCTTCTTCAACTTTACCTTTGTGCGCCTTCTGATTCTTTCTGCTCCTTTACCTTTGTGCTCCTTCTGTCCCTTTCTGCTCCTTGCAGACCCTTCCTGACCCTTGCATACCCTTCCTGCTCCTTGCTGCCCCTGCTCCTTGCAGACCCTTCCTGCTCCTTGCTGCCCCTGCTCCTGGCTGACTCTTCATTCAACCCCCCCCCCCTCCCACCATGCCGCACTGGCCTAATCTATAGGCTGCCCCCCCCATGCCTCACTTGCCTAATCTATAGGCTGCCCCCCATGCCTCACTTGCCTAATCTTAGGCTGCCCCCCATGCCTCACTTGCCTAATCTTTAGCCTGCCCCCCATGCCTCACTCCCCTAATCTATAGGCTGCCCCCCATGCCTCTCCCCTAATCTATAGGCTGCCCCCCATGCCTCACTTGCCTAATCTATAGGCTGCCCCCCATGCCTCACTTGCCTAATCTTAGGCTGCCCCCCATGCCTCACTTGCCTAATCTTTAGCCTGCCCCCCATGCCTCACTCCCCTAATCTATAGGCTGCCCCCCATGCCTCACTCCCCTTATCTATAGGCTGCCCCCCATGCCTTACTCCCCTAATATATATAGGCTGCCCCCCCATGCCTTACTCCCCTAATATATAGGCTGCCCCCATGCCTTACTCCCCTAATATATATGCTGCCCCCCCATGCCTTACTCCCCTAATATATAGGCTGCCCCCCATGCCTTACTCCCCTAATATATAGGCTGCCACCCATGCCTTACTCCCCTAATATATAGGCTGCCCCCCCATGCCTTACTCCCCTAATATATAGGCTGCCCCCCCATGCCTTACTCCCCTAATATATATGCTGCCCCCATGCCTTACTCCCCTAATATATAGGCTGCCCCCCATGCCTTACTCCCCTAATATATAGGCTGCCCCCAATGCCTTACTCTCCTAATATATAGGCTACTCCCCTAATATATAGGATGCCCCCCCCATCCCTCACTCCCCTAATATATAGGCTGACCCCCCATGCCTTACTCCCCTAATATATAGGCTGCCCCATGCCTTACTCCCCTAATATATATGCTGCCCCCCCCATGCCTTACTCCCCTAATATATAGGCTGCCGCCCATGGCTTACTCCCCTAATATATAGGCTGCCCCCCCATGCCTTACTCCCCTAATATATAGGCTGCCCCCCAATGCCTTACTCCCCTAATATATAGGCTACTCCCCTAATATATAGGCTGCCCCCATGCCTTACTCCCTTAATATATAGGCTGCCCCCCATGCCTTACTCCCCTAATATATAGGCTGCCCCCCATGCCTTACTCCCCTAATATATAGGCTACCCCCCATGCCTTACTCCCCTAATATATAGGCTGCCCCCCATGCCTTACTCCCCTAATATATAGGCTGCCCCCCATGCCTTACTCCCCTAATATATAGGCTACCCCCCATGCCTTACTCCCCTAATATATAGGCTGCCCCCCATGCCTTACTCCCCTAATATATAGGCTGCCCCCCATGCCTTACTCCCCAAATGTATAGGCTGCCCCCCATGCCTTACTCCCCTAATATATAGGCTGCCCCCCCATCCCTCACTCCCCTAATATATAGGCTGCCCCCCATGCCTTACTCCCCTAATATATAGGCTGCCCCCCATGCCTTACTCCCCTAATATATAGGCTGCCGCCCATGCCTTACTCCCCTAATATATAGGCTGCCCCCCATCCCTCACTCCCCTAATATATAGGCTGCCCCCCCATCCCTCACTCCCCTAATATATAGGCTGCCCCCCCTTCCCTCACTCCCCTAATATATAGGCTGCCCCCCCCATCCCTCACTCCCCTAATATATAGGCTGCCCCCCATCCCTCACTCACCTAATATATAGGCTGCCCCCCATCCCTCACTCCCCTAATATATAGGCTGCCCCCCATGCCTTACTCCCCTAATATATAGGCTGCCCCCCCCATCCCTCACTCCCCTAATATATAGGCTGCCCCCCCATCCCTTACTCCCCTAATATATAGGCTGCCCCCCATCCCTCACTCCCCTAATGTATAGGCTGCCCCCCCATCCCTCACTCCCCTAATATATAGGCTGCCCCCCATCCCTCACTCCCCTAATATATAGGCTGCCCCCCATCCCTCACTCCCATAATATATAGGCTGCCCCCCCATCCCTCACTCCCCTAATATATAGGCTGCCCCCCATACCTCACTCCCCTAATATATAGGCTGCCCCCCATCCCTTACTCCCCTAATATATAGGCTGCCCCCATCCCTCACTCCCCTAATATATAGGCTGCCCCCCCATCCCTCACTCCCCTAATATATATACTGCCCCCCCATCCCTTACTCCCCTAATATATAGGCTGCCCCCCATCCCTCACTCCCCTAATATATAGGCTGCCCCCCATCCCTCACTCCCCTAATATATAGGCTGCCCCCCATCCATCACTCCCCTAATATATAGGCTGCCCCCCATCCCTCACTCCACTAATATATAGGCTGCCCCCCCATCCCTCACTCCCCTAATATATAGGCTGCCCCCCATCCCTCACTCTCCTAATATATAGGCTGCCCCCTCATCCCTCACTCCCATAATATATAGGCTGCCCCCCCATCCCTCACTCCCCTAATATATAGGCTGCCCCCCATCCCTCACTCCCCTAATATATAGGCTGCCCCCCATCCCTTACTCCCCTAATATATAGGCTGCCCCCCATCCCTCACTCCCCTAATATATAGGCTGCCCCCCCATCCCTCACTCCCCTAATATATAGGCTGCCCCCCCATCCCTTACTCCCCTAATATATAGGCTGCCCCCCATCCCTCACTCCCCTAATATATAGGCTGCCCCCATCCCTCACTCCCCTAATATATAGGCTGCCCCCCATCCATCACTCCCCTAATATATAGGCTGCCCCCCATCCCTCACTCCCCTAATATATAGGCTGCCCCCCCTCAATCCCCTAATCTATAGGCTGCCCCCCCATCCCTCACTCCCCTAATATATAGGCTGCCCCCCATCCCTCACTCCCCTAATATATAGGCTGCCCCCATCCCTCACTCCCCTAATATATAGGCTGCCACCCCATCCATCACTCCCCTAATATATAGGCTGCCCCCCCCCCATCCCTCACTCCCCTAATATATAGGCTGCCCCCCATCCCTCACTCCCCTAATATATAGGCTGCCCCCCATCCCTTACTCCCCTAATATATAGGCTGCCCCCCATCCCTCACTCCCCTAATATATAGGCTGCCCCCCCCATCCCTCACTCCCCTAATATATAGGCTGCCCCCCCCATCCATCACTCCCCTAATATATAGGCTGCCCCCCATCCCTCACTCCACTAATATATAGGCTGCCCCCCCTCAATCCCCTAATCTATAGGCTGCCCCCCCATCCCTCACTCACCTAATATATAGGCTGCCCCCCATCCCTCACTCCACTAATATATAGGCTGCCCCCCCTCAATCCCCTAATCTATAGGCTGCCCCCCCATCCCTCACTCCACTAATATATAGGCTGCCCCCCTCAATCCCCTAATCTATAGGCTGCCCCCCCATCCCTCACTCCCCTAATATATAGGCTGCCCCCCTATGCCTCACTCCCCTAATCTATAGACTATTTTAACCCCCCCCCCCCCATCCCTCACTGCCCTAATATATAGGCTGCCCCCCATCCCTCATTCCCCTAATCTATAGACTATTTTAACCCCCCCATCCCCCACTTACCTGATCTGTAGGCTGTCGCTGGCTGCATGTGTTGCTCCCCTGCGGTTACACTCAGCAGAGAGAAGCAGGGATAGATGCAACTTCCTGTCCCTGTCTCTCTCCATACACAGCGCCACCTACTGGCCGGCGCCGGTACTGCAGTTCATTTTAACTCTCACACGAAAAATAGCAGAACAAGCTGAAAAATCCAGGGGGGGGCAAGTGCACCCCCTTGCCCCCCCCCTGCGGACGCCCATGCCTGTAGGGGACAGGAAGCCAGTGTAAGGTAAGACAGAGGGGTGAGGTGTGAGAGGAGCGACAGGAGAGAAAGATCAGCCTGGCAGCAGCATTCACCACAGATTGTAGGGGGGCAGTATGGCTTCTGGGGAGACCAATTAGGAGAGAATTACAGTAATCGATGTGAAATCCTATTGAGAAACTTTGGAGCATCCTCAAGCAAAAGATCTATGAGGGTGGGAGGCAGTTTACATCCAAACAGCAGCTCTGGGAGGCTATTCTGACATCTTGCAAACAAATTCAAGCAGAAACTGTCCAAAAACTCACAAGTTCAATGGATGCAAGACTTGTGCAGCTGCTATCAAATAAGGGGTCCTATGTTAAAATGTAACGTGACCTGTTAAAATGTTTAAAAAGTTAAAGTATTAATGTTGTTATAAGTTTGATTGAAATAGCTTTTGATTTCAGCAAACGTGCTGCAAACACAACAAATTTCAATTTTCAGTTCTTTACGATCTATAAAGTGTTTTGAAACTTACTGTGCGTAATAATTTGGAACAGTGCATTGTAAGTTTTTTATGTTTAAAAAAAATACTGTTATCATTTGAATTGTACTCTTAATAGTTGATAACATGAGAATTATGCTGACTGTTATTTTTACTTTTGCTTTTTCTTTCTTTCTATCATTCTTGACAAAGTGCAGTACCTAGATACCAAATTACGACCCAGTGGTATCTTCACACGACCATTTCTCTTGACATAATAATAACACGCTCTGCATGTCTGTTTCATACTCTGACTATTACACATCCTCTGACAAAATCTGCTTGAAGAACTATCATATTACCTTTAAAAAAATGTGCTTTTGTTTTCTATGCCATACCTAAGTATCTCAACGTCACTGTTATGCCTATCCTTGCTGTTGCGGCACTGTGGACGCTTATGTTCTTTATGCACATCAAAAATAAAGAATTATATTTAAAAAAAAGGTTTTCAGATATTTAAAAAAAAAGGTTTTCAGAGGGTTTGCTCACAAGTTGGATCATTTTGCATTAGGATCACTAAACCGGAGGAACCTAAATCCATCATTCGCTGTATATGAACTTTTGACAGTACTTATCCCAGTTCTGGCCATCCCAGCGCAAAGATCTAGGAATTGGGTTCACCTATTGGTTCACAGCCATCTTGAACCTCCTAAACCTACCTCTGGTGTGCTAATCCCTACTACGGGAGTCTACCACTGTGGGAAATGTAAGTATTACCAGTTAATCCCTCAGAATTTGTCAACTACAGTCGTATCTCAAATTTCGCAGTGCTGTACAAAAGGTGGATTAACAGCAAAACGAGTTGGACACATATAAATAGAGGGTGTTGAGGGCTATTCTCAAACAAACTTTACAGAATAGGTTAAAGTGACACAAAAGGTAAGGGTAGGATGTATTTCATGTATGGGAAAAGTAGGTTGTTAGAGGATTTTATAATTTTTGTTTATTTTTTTATGAAGATACTGTATCAGGAGTTGAAGCATGGTGGGTTACCAATGTGTGGGAATGAAAAGCTATTAATGGTTTAATTCTTATCCCTTCCAGAAGAAGTGAGTTTTAAATAGTTTTTTGAAGGAATGGAGACTAGATTAGGTTGGGATCAGATGATTGACACAGGTCCTCAGCAAAGTGCAGAGACCTGGATGGGACATACTAGTGTATTAGTGAGGATACGTAGGTAGGAGCAGTGGTATGTAGGGATTTATAAGTAAGTACCAGCATTTTAAATTAAGCCCTACACATAAGCCAGTGTAAGGACTGACAGATGGGGGAGACATGGGAGGTGTGAGCAACAGGAAGATTAGCCTTGCCGTAGCATTCATTGACTGTAGTAAGGCATGCTAGGAATAAGTAACCAATGAGAAGCAGATTGCAGTAGTCAAGGCAAGAGGAGATTGCAGCATGGACTAGCACTTTAGATAATTCCAGTGTTAGATATGGGTGAATGCAAGCTATGGCTTTGAGATGGAATTAACAGGATTTGGTGATTGACTGGACATGAGCGGTGAAGGAGGTGAATCACCTTTAACTTAAACTAGAGTCGAAGTGGATTTAGAGACTTAGAACTATATCCCTGGTGAATTAAATGAGGAACTCTATTTATCCATGAATAATGGACACATGGCACAACTGTCCATTAATTTTACTACTACTATTTGTATCGGTTTTGTAATATTGGTATCTTTGTTTTGATATTGATTAGCATTTTTCCAATTAATTTCTTATCTATATTGTGTTTTTTAGCCACTATGGCGTAATGTCATATTGCTCTTATTTTATTACATTCATAATTAAAATTGATTTGCTGCCTGTACTACAGGCAGCAAATCAATTACATAGAATGTGTTATGTTCATATTTACACAACAGTATATGTAATGGGTAGGTTTATATTTGTTTTACCATTTGTGCTAGTAGAATTAGTCATTTATATTTCCACACTGACTGGGCACAATAAATGGTTGAATAAACGGTGTGAATATACAGTTGGATTTGGAAATATTTGGACACTGACACAATTTTCATAATTTTAACCACAATGGATTTGAAATGAAACAACCGAGATTGCAAATGAATTGAAGACATTCAGCTTTAATTGAATGGGTTGAACAAAAATATCTGATGAAATGTTAGGAATTGCAACCATTTTCATATACAGTCCCATTATTTCTTTTTTTTTTTTTTGTTCTAGTTTTTTTCTTTTTCTTTTTGTATTTCAAATAGATACCTTACCAATGTATAGTTGTTAAAACTACTACATAAAATAAGCAGCTTTGGGGTCTCTCTATCATCATTAATACAATGCTTCTTTTCTTAAGTATAGTAAAACTTCATGGTTTTAACCTTTATTTCATCATATATTCCCCATGTTTCTTCCCTCCCTCCTGCCCCCAACCCTATCCCTATCTTGATTATCCCTATAATAACCCTTTTAGTCCCACTTTCTTATCTAACTTTCCCCTATCTTTATTTGGAGAGAGAGAGAGCCCTTTCGTCTCTTTGACTGAACTACTATCATCATCAATTTTATTATACGCCCGTTTGACCTATCCATTCCTTCCTTATTTAATTGCTTATTTCGTCGGGAATGGAAGGCAGGTGTATGGGAAAACCATTGCCACCTCATTACATAACATACTATTCATCTCTCTGTCCCCTTCTTTGTTTCATTCCATTTACCTGCATTAGAGACCCTCTATGATCATTTTATTTTAAAAATTCTAATTTATCTACCCAAGTATGCCAATATTCTATTTGCGTTTAGCGGTTTTCTAAGCTTCTTTCCATTTTTGCTTGCTATATTACTCGGGTAGATGGGGTTTGTACATTTTTCCACTTCCGTGCTATCAGTAATTTGGCTGCTGTAATGATGTGTAAAATTAACATTGAATCTTTTTTTTTTTTTTTTTAATTCTTTATTTTTGTTGTGCAAGCGGTACAAACTAGCCTATTTTGCCACAACAGCAGTCACAGGCGAGATAAATTCTTACAGTTACAAACATGGCAAATAGATAATCAGCACAATTTTATATTAGTAATTAGTCATTAATCAGACGAGGCAACAATAAAAGACATAGGGACATTAACTGAAATAACACAAGAATCTTCACAGCATGTTAGATATCCCATTTTCTCTTTGTATGTAACTAGGCTTAACTTAAAGAGTGTCTCGTGAGGGTGAGACAGCCTGTAAAGTATGCTCGTGGTGCAGCATGATCGTGTGTGCTAGGTCAGTGTCAGTACAGGCTGAGATAGATACTGAGCATAAACAAACTAAATAAACAAATCAACGTTAGTTATACTTTAGCTGCTTGCCTAAAGATAAGTCATAGGGGTTAAAACGCAGGCATAGAACGGTAAACGATATTGTGAAACAGAAACCAGGACTGCTAAGTCGCCTATGCTTTGGTAGGTATAGCATGAACACATGTTAGAACAGAGCGGTATCAGGTTACAAAATAGAGCATAGTAACGTTATGTTATGAACGGTTAGACTAGGGAGCGTCATATATTGAGTAACATTGCTAGTGTTTACCTATATTGTGGGTCTACAGCACTATCATCTCTAGGCATGATCGGTCTGTGTTACAACTGGACATCACTGAGTAGTAAACCACTGGGGACGAGTGTATTCAGACATATCATGTTAAACATTTCTGTGGCATAGGAGGTCGCACCTTCTACATATATACATCTATATCTAGGAAACAAGCTTGACTGGCCCTTTATATTATTAGAGTAATTTGTAAGTAAGTCACATTTAGTAGTGCTAAATTGGCAATCCCATTGTGGTTATGTAAAGAGTAAACTGTTGTGCCAAGGGTTAACTGAGGCATTAAGTCACTGGTGTTTGGTGTCGATATATATTCGGCTTTACCATACCGGTAAGGGCAAGGGTGTCACGGGGGCATAGTCTGCCGGAATAAAGCTTCGAGCCTCTGGGACTGGGTACGTAGTTGGTGTGGGAGCTTGAAACAGTCCATGCTAAAAGCCCAAGTACCCTTGTGAAGCGGTTTGTTGGGTACTTCAGCCTATTCCCAGCATCGGCAAGTCCTGGGTGCTGTTGCTATCCGTCTCTCCATTTCGGCCTTTGGGATCGGTGTCCTGGCTTCGGGGGTTTGCTCCTGTAGTGCTCTGTGGGGTGCATGGTCGCATGGTTACTTGTATGGAAGTGTTGCCCGAGAGGAGCTGATTTTTGCTGCGCCCAGTGCAGGGATTACGGTCTAGTAAGGGACTTGCGTGTGCCGCTTGTTGAGTGGTCCCAGGATTGCCTTTGTGCGAGTGTGAGCATGTGTCCACCAGGTGTGTTGTCGTTCCACACCTCGTGGCCCGCCTGCGACTGCTTCGCCGGGCGGCCTTCTTGGAGGCTTGCGATACCCATCTGTAATTGCTGCGTCGTGCCGCTGGTCGTATCCACGAGGCCACCAATTTGTGGTTACACCCCGGTTGTGCAGGGCGCCCCTGAGACTGGCACAAAGATGGTCAAAGGCCTCCAGAGTGGATGTGGGTGATTGAGCGCGGGTGCTCTGTGTTCCAGGCCTTGGCTTGGCGGCCATTTTGGCTGGGCCGTGCTTGTCAGTTGCCTCCATATGTCGTGTAGCGAAATGCTTGTGTCTCGAGCTGGTCTGTATGTCCAGTGGGTACCGGGATGTCCCCCACTGGTCCAGAGGGGGGGGGGGTAGGTAATCGTAGAGTCGCTTGCGGGTTACTATGCCAAAGAGAGCAGTTGTTCCTCCCTGGCTTCCGCCCGAGTAGGCCGCCTGTGTGTCTTTGCGTCTCCGGCTCCGACGAGCTCCAGTGTGGTCTCGTTGGGTTCAGCAGGGCACCCCCGACGTGGGAAGTGTACCCTCGGGTTTCTGTGGGCTGTGTAGGTGCCACTTTTTCCAGGATTCTGCCCGTCGGGCCGGAGCTCGTGTTCGGCACGTCTGGACGGCTCAGCAGTCAGGCTCCGCCCCAACATTGAATCTTTTATCTTTATTTTTGACCCATTTAAATTTAATAAAATTGTTCATATAATTAATTTATGTAATTATATCTTTCCAATAAGTATATATCGTTTGGCAGTACCACCATATGTGTAATAAGGTACCCTTATCAATGTTGCACCTCCAACATCTATTGGATGTATTGGGATATATTTTATTTAGAAGATTTGGTGTCAAGTACCATCTATTTAAAAGTTTAAACTGTAAATCTGTTAAATTTAAGCAGTGGGTGTGTTTATACTTAAACACGTCCACTGGAAACTGGAATGGGTGTGTTAGTTAATGAAGACCAGGAAAAGGCAGAAATCTTAAATAACTATTTCTCCTCTGTATATACTAAGGAAGAACCCATGGCAATAGATGTGCAAATGATCGCTTCTAAAAACTTGCAGAATAATTGTAATTGGTTACCTCAAGTCAAGGTACTGCAGCAACTAAAGAAAGTTAATATAAACAAAGCTCGAGGGCCTGACGGTATTCATCCATGAGTACTTAAGGAACTAAGTGTAGAAATAAGTGAACCTCTGTTTTTAATCTTTCAAGATTATTTTCTTTCAGGAAGTGTTCCGGAGGATTGGAGGAAGGCAGATGTGTTTCCTATATTCAAAAAGGGTTCAAAATCCTTGCCTGGAAATTATAGACCTGTGAGCTTAACTTCTGTGGCTGGGAAAATATTTGAAAGGTTATTAAGGTATAATATTCAAGAATTCCTTCAGAAGAACATGGTTATCAGCAAAAATCTGCATGGTTTTATGAAGCACAGGTCATGTCAAACGAACTTGACTGCGTTCTACGAAGAAGTAAGTAGAAGTATAGATCATTGTGTTGCAGTGGATGTGATCTTTTTGGATTTTGCCAAGGCATTTGATACAGTTCCAAACAATAGATTAGCGTTCAAACTCAAGGAAATCGGTCTAGATGAAAATGCTTGTTCTTGGGTAGAACATTGGCTTAAAAATAGAGTACAAAGAGTTGTCATTAATGGTAAATACTCAAGCTGCACAGAGGTGGCAAGTGGTCCCTCATGGTTCTGTTCTGGGACCCCTTCTATTTAACATGTTTATAAATGATCTTGAAAAAAGCATTGAAAGTCATGTTTCAGTGTTTGGAGATGACACAAAACTCTGTAAAGTGATACAATGTGAGCAAGATATTACTTTGCTGCAGAGGGATTTAGATAGACTGGGGGACTGGGCACTCAAATGGCAGATGAAATTTAATGTTGAAAAAGTTATGCATTTCGGCGTAAAGAATGCACAAGCAACATATACCTTTGATGGAAGCGAATTAGGGATAACAACACATGAACAGGTCTTGGGAATTGTTATAGACAACAAACTATGCAACAATGTGCAATGTCAATCAGCAGTGGCTAAGGCCAGTAAGGTATTGTCATGCATGGAAAACGGCATTCATTCTCGGGATGAGAATATAATTTTGCCTCTTTATAAATCACTGGTAAGACCACATATGGAATATGCTGTCCAATTTTGGGCACCTGTTCTAAAGAAGGATATTATGGCACTAGAAAAAGTGCAGAGGTGGGCTACAAAATTAATAAAAGGAATGGAAAATATCAGGTATGAAGAAAGATTAACAAATTTAAACCTATTTAGTTTAGAAAAATGTCGCCTGAGAGGGGATATGATAACATTATACAAATATATTTGGGGCCAATAAAAACCATTGTGTGGAAATCTATTTACAAACAGGACTTTACATAGGACACAAGGTAATGCGTTTAGAATGGAAGAAAGATTCGACTAAGGCAAAGGAAAGGTTTTTTTACTGTAAGAACAATAAGGATGTGGAATTCTCTGCCTGAAGAAGTGTTTTTTTTTTTTGTTTTTTTTTTAATTCTTTATTTTTGTAGTGCTTTGCAAATTTCACATATAAACACAGACAGTGCAAAGGTTTCACAAAAGAATTCACTGATAGAGTACATGACATGTCTGAGTAAATGCACTTTTTTGTTTTTTATAATATCAAGGTTATCATGCTTAGGCCTACATAGGGTAGGGTAAATGATGTTAGGTAGCTAATCACAGGTCAAACATGCTAAGAGAGGAGTATTAAGACTTATGCAGGCTTAAGTAATGCAAGAGGGAATAAGTTGCTTAGAATCCAAAGATAAAATCATACAGCATGGTATAAGCTTGTACATGGAAGCTAAACTAAGATATGAACTGGAGGTAAGTATCGGAGCCTTGCTGCCAACAGTGACAATGTCCCTCGAGATGTGTAGTGTGGGGACAGGACTACATGTCCATTGAATTAATTCTTGTTAGCCTATGCCCATTGGATATACATATCTGTCCAGCATAGATGTGCCTTGCCAGGGGGCGACATGTTCGCTTGACGAGGAGATGTCTGCCACTGATAGCGTGAGGGACGGCTCAGAGGTGGCTGTGGCGGTCACTTGATGCGGGTTAGAGCAGATCCTGGTATAATTCCACAGCAGCAGCGGTCAGGGCATTGGTAGCTTGGGCGGTGTGCCCAGCTTACAAGTGGCAGCTCTGCTGTGTTTTCGGCTGTGGTATATGCTGCCTGTAATCCTGCGGACGGAGCTGCTTGAAGGGAGGCAGTTTCGGTAGCGTCGCCGCCATTTTGGCGTCCTGGCGTGGATTGCACTGTGTCCTGCAGGCTCGATGGGCCAACGTTGGGGGTAATTTCCTCCAGTGTGGACCGGGATAACCCCCCCGGTCCATGGGGGGGGAGCAGGGCCCGCGGGACGCATCACTGGGCTGCTTCACGGCTGCCAGGTTCCAAAACAGGACGGCGGCCGTCCGCCCCGTTCTACACCCACGTGGGCTGCAGGCCCCGAAGCCTCACATCACCCTCTGGGGCTGCTAGACTCCCGATCTCGGGGACCACAGTGGCACCGGCAACTACCTGGACACGGGAGGTACTGTCTTGGCTCCGGGGCAGGCTGTAAAGTTGGTATTATCCTCGAAATAGGCCAAATCCCGCAGGAGCCCCTCCAGCCTGCGACCGGTCAGCATGGCGGTCGGGCCCCGCCCCCTGAAGAAGTGGTTTTATCAGAGTCCATACAGATGTTCAAACAGTAACTAGATGCATACTTGCAAAAACAGAATATTGAAGGATATAATTTTCCAATGTAGGGTAATAGCTGCTTGATCCAAGGAGAAATCTGACTGCCATTCTAGGGTCAAGAAGGAATTTTTTTCCTAGTTTGTTGCAAAATAAAAAAAAGTGCTTCAAACTGTTTTTTTTGCCTTCTTTTGGGTCAACAGCAAAAACAAATGTGAGGAAGGCTGAACTTAATGGACACAATTTTATTTTCAGCTATGTAACTATGTAACTATAATTTAGCTTTTTCCCACTTTTCAATTGCTCTGGAAAGTTTATCATGTTTTAATTAATATAAGACAGATTTAGAAAGCATATTTTTACAGTTTTTTATTTCAACAGATTGAATATTCCTGTCTATTTTACACTCTCTATTCTTAATCATATAAGCTGAAACAAACCCTTTCATTCTAAGGTAGTTAAAGATATCATTCAGTGGGATACAGAATTCCTTCCTTATTTGTTGAAAGGGCTTGATTTTATAATCCTCTGTTATATCTATGATTTTATTTATTCCCTTGCTCTTCCAAGAGCTGATCTTAATATTATCTATCATATCATTTTTTTATTTTTTATAAATCTTTATTTGATTTTAGACATATAATAATATACAAATATCTCATATACAAAATAAAAATTAAGTACTACTATAATAACATACAACATTCAAACTATATGTCAGTTTTTCTTACATTCCTCAAACATAAAACAAAAACATAGTGGGATAGGGATACAGCATACATATATTACCTTTTATATATATCAAATATTTGACAATTCATTATGAAACCTTATGAAGTGACCTGTTGAAACTACTCATACATTTCTAACAATTGCAAGCATTTTTTACTCATTTCATATTTTCGTACATTTTCCTTGGTTCTAAATAAAGCTATCTCATTCTTAAGCTGTATAGCTAGTTGTTTTTCCCAATTTTTGCACTCAATTACCATAGAGTTTTTCCATCTTCTGGCTATCAATATCTTTACTGCTATAAAAGCATGACTTACTAAGAATTGTTGATATGGACGTAGATCAGGCCAGTGGAGATGTAAAAGAGCCATGATTGGGGATTGGTCTATCAAAATTTTGTCCCATACATATCGTTTTCTAAAAACCTCCTCCCAGATTTTCTTAATTAATTTACAATTCCACCAAATATGAACAAAACTACCAACTTCAGTTCCACATCTCCAGCATATGTTGGACTCACTATGGTCGATTCTGTTTAATCTACTTGGCACTAAGTACCAACGATAACAAATGTTATAATGTGTCTCAAACAGAATCGTATTATGGATATTTTTTGATAACTGTACCAACATATTGCCCCATTCTGTAAAATCTATTTTTAAATTACATTCTTTTTCCCAACTCTTTATCTGCTTGGATATTATATTTTTGGGAGCCGATCTTATCAAAGCATAGCATTTAGCCATGCTTTTCTTTAAGCTTTCTTTTCCAAAAATCTGTATTATAAGACTACTACTGATAGAATTGTTAGTTGCAAGGAACCATTCTAAAATAGTAAGTCCATCTTGGAATTATGTACGCATTGATTATGTTTATCCTTCCCATCCAACTAAAAAACAGATGATTCCATTTTTTTTTTGCGTTATCCCAGTAGACTTCAACAACCTTTTGTAATTAATCTCCACTATTTTATCAATATTATCCGATATTAATACGCCTAAATATTCAAAGCTACCGTTAGCATCCAAAAAACCATACGTTTTGAGAAATTCATTTATCCATTTTTTGTTACAGTTTTTTTTTTTTTTTTTTTTTTTTTTTTTCAATTTATTCTTTATTGAAATTTTTTCACAGTTAATATAGAGCATAAACAGGGGTACAGAAAGGAAAAAGGGGGGTGATGGGGAAAGTGTTGTTAGGTTCAGCAGAACCTCAGATTTTTCATATATTGCACATCATGTTAACAAGGAAATAGAAATAAAAACAGAAAAACATAAACCGTTTACAGTAGAGTCTCTTTCATCGCAGGTGACTTATTAATCCACAACATTCTAACCATGTACATTTAAACCGTTTGACACAAAGCTGGCTTCGTTGGCCGTGTGGCCTTCTCTTCCTCAGTTTTAGAATGGAAAAAAAAAAACATCATATTACCAAAAAGAAAACATATTACTTAGGAAAGGTATGAGCACCTGTGTGCTGACAGCCTGTGTGCTTGTTAGTCTTAATATAGAAAGTAGCCCTTGCCCTTATTGTTATTTAAGGCTCGTTTGGGGGGTCATGATACCCTTGTGTTGTCAAGCATTCCTCTCATCTTATAGCGTCTTACTTACGCTGTTAGTGTTCGTGTGTTAAGAGATTGGGTCTCTTTGTTCCCACCTTGTATAAACGAATCCCACTCTTGTTTGGCCTCCAGAAGGTGAGTCGGGGTAGAGCAGGTGGTCGTGAGTTTAGTTTCGTATGTTAGATTTAGATCAATCTGAGATAGGAGCTCTGTTGATTTAGGGCAGGCGGTCTGCTTCCATGCTCGTGCTATCAAAGTGTTTGCCGCTATTAGTATGTGAAATAGAAGTGCCTTGTGTGTTTTGTGGAGCTCGTCTGGAATCATGAAGAGCAGTCCATTCTCCGGTTTTAGTGCTATGTTCGTGTGTAAGGCGTCATTAATAATCCCCCCCACATTCTCCCAGTATCCTTTTATCTTTGGGCACGTCCACCAAATGTGGTACATACTTCCCACCTCTTCCCTGCATCTCCAGCATAGGTTTGTTGTGTTTGGGTAGATTTTAGTTAATTTGGTTGGTACCATGTACCACCGATACTGGATTTTCCTCATCAGCTCCACGTGTGAGGAGCATCTTGACCTTCCTTTGTGTGCTGTAAAAGCCTTTTGCCATTGGTCATCTGTAAATCGTTTGTGTATGTCTCTGTGCCAGTCCTCTCTGAGTTTATCGAGTGCGTCGTTTGGTGTGCTGTCACTTAATGTTGCATAAAGCGTAGAAAACATTTTTTTCGGCATGTTGCCTGTTTCACCAATTGTATATAGTATCTTTAGGGGATGGGAGGTGGTTTTGCTAGTATTGTCCCCTAGTAGGGATTTTATCTGGAGGTACGAGAATATAGTGCTACTTGGCAGGGTGTATTCTTGCTGTAAGTCAGGAAATTGTTTGACTGTGCCCCTACTTACTAGCTGGCCTACTCTCGTGCATCCGGCTTGTACCCATGGGCGAATGCTTATAGTGGGGTTGGCTATAGCCAGACTCTGCATTGGTGTCTGTAATGCCCATTTTTTATCGTGTCCCAATTTCCTTATTGATGAGTCCCATACCTTCAGCAGTAGCGCTGTTGTCGGCAGAACTTGTAGTGATTTTGGTCTTAATTTGTGTGGTACCCAGAACAAGTATTTTAAGCCTTTATGACCTCCCTCGGCAGATTCTATCTCTTCCCATTGTGGTCTTTCCCCTTTTTCCCTTGTTACGTGTGTCTGCAAGGCTGTTGACATTAAGGCGGCCTTATAGTACAAGTGGACATTCGGGAGGCCGAGGCCTCCATGTTTCATTGGTTTGCATAAGAGTTTTGTGGCTGTTCGGGGTTTTTTGTTTGCCCATACAAATCTCGTGATTGTTTGTTGTAATTTATTGAGGTACGAGTTTGGGAGGAAAATTTGTAGAGTGCGCAATAAATATTGGAACTTGGGTAGTAGCATCATTTTTATGGCCCCCATTCTACCTATCCACGACAAAAATTTGCCTTCCCAGCTGTTCATTGTGTCCCCCATCTCCCGCAGTAGTCTACCATAGTTTAGCTCTAACAACTTCGCAGGGTGTTTGGGGATTTTTAGACCTAGAAATGTGAGATAATCCTCCCTCCAGTCAAACTGAAATCCTTCCTTAAGTTGGGTCAGTATTTTATCAGATAACCCTATCCCCATAGCTTGTGTTTTAGTGAGGTTGAGCTTGTAGTAAGAGTGGTCCCCATATTGTTTGATTACTTTGAGAAGATTTGGAAGTGAGATGAGTGGTTGTGTGAGCGTCAGAATGACGTCATCCGCAAACAGACCTGCCTTGTATTCGGTATTTCTTATCTGTATGCCATGTATATTCATATTCTCTCTGATTTTGCTGGCTAATGGTTCAAGGGCCAGGATGTAAAGCAGTGGTGACAGGGGGCATCCTTGTCGTGTGCCATTTGTTAGGTGAAAGGGCTCTGACAGGAAGCCTGAGTTCAGGACCTGTGCTGTAGGTGCGCTGTACAGTGATTCCACCACTGCTGTGAATTCTTGTGGTATCCCAAATTTAGTTAAAGTTGCCTTGAGGAATCCCCAATGCAGCCTATCGAAGGCTTTCTCCGCATCTAAGGATACAAAGAGGCCTCCTTGTCCCTGTGTCTGAAGTTTGTGCAGCAGGTTTAGTATTTTCCTCGTGCTATCAGACAGAGGCGGCTCTAGACTTTATGAGGCCTTAGGCGAAACGCAAACATGAGGCCCCACTAACAAAAAAAAAGTGTCACATATACACATTGATGCACTGTCTACCTGTGTATGTGCCTGAGAGTGTGTCTGACAAAGAGTATCCTTGTGTGTGTGAATGTATGTCTCTGAACATGTTTGCGTTTTTGTCTGAGACCCTATGTGTATGGGGTAGCTGCTTGAAGTGTGTTGTGTGTATGGGGGTGTGGAGAGGCGGGTGATGGTGAGAGGGAGAGGGGGGGTGATGGTGAGAGGGAGAGGGGGGGTGATGGTGAGAGGGAGAGGGGGGGTGCTGGTGAGAGGGAGCGGGGGGTTGATGGTGAGAAGGAGCGGGGGGTTGATGGTGAGAGGGAGCGGGGGGTTGATGGTGAGAGGGAGCGGGGGGTTGATGGTGAGAGGGAGCGGGGGGTTGATGGTGAGAGGGAGCGAGGGGTTGATGGTGAGAGGGAGCGGGGGGTTGATGGTGAGAGGGAGGGTAATGGTAATGTGAGAGTGAGAGGGGGTAATGTGAGAGTGAGAGGGGGGATAATGTGAGAGTGAGAGGGGGGATAATGTGAGAGTGAGAGGGGGGATAATGTGAGAGTGAGAGGGGGGATAATGTGAGAGTGAGGATAATGTGAGAGTGAGAGGGGGGATAATGTGAGAGTGAGAGGGGGGATAATGTGAGAGTGAGAGGGGGTGATGCTGAGGGTGGTGGTGGGGGATGATGCTGAGGGTGGTGGTGGGGGGTGATGCTGAGGGTGGTGGGGTGGTGAGGCTGAGGGTAGTGGGGGTGTGAGGCTGAGGGTGGTGAGGGGTGTGATGCTGAGGGTGGTGAGGGGTGTGATGCTGAGGGTGGTGAGGGGTGTGATGCTGAGGGTGGTGAGGGGTGTGATGCTGAGGGTGGTGAGGGGTGTGATGCTGAGGGTGGTGGGTGGTGAGGCTGAGGGTGGTGGGGGGTGGTGAGGCTGAGGGTGGTGGGGGGTGGTGAGGCTGAGGGTGGTGGGGGGTGGTGAGGCTGAGGGTGGTGGGGGGTGAGGCTGGTGGGGGGAGGTGATGCTGAGGGTGGTGGGGGGTGATGCTGAGGGTGGTGGGGGGTGATGCTGAGGGTGGTGGGGTGGTGGTGGGGTGATGCTGAGGGTGGTGGGGGGGTGATGCTGAGGGTGGTGGGGTGATGGTGAGGGGGGTGATAGTGAGGCTGAGGGTGGTGGGGGTGAGGCTGAGGGTGGTGGGGGTGAGGCTGAGGGTGGCGGGGGTGAGGCTGAGGGGGATGATGCTGAGGGGGGCTGGGGGTGAGACTGAGGGGGGCTGGGGGTGAGACTGAGGGGGGCTGGGGGTGAGACTGAGGGGGGTGATGCTGAGGGTGGTGGTGAGGGTGGTGGGGGCTAGGGGTGGTGAAGCTGAGGGTGGTGGGGGTGATGGTGAGGGTGGTGGGGGGGTGAGGCTGAGGGTGGTGGGGGCTAGGGGTAGTGAGGCTGAGGGTGAGGGGGGTGATGCTGAAGGTGGTGGGGGTGAGACTGAGTGGGGTGATGCTGAGGGTGGTGGGGGTGGTGGTGAGGGTGGTGGGGGCTAGGGGTGGTGGGGGTGATGGTGAGGGTGGTGGTGAGGCTGGGGGTGGTGGGGGTGATGGTGAGGGTGGTGGGGGCTAGAGGTAGTGAGGCTGAGGGTGGTGGGAGGTGAGGCTGAGGGGGGCTGGGGTGATGCTGAGGGTGGTGGGGGTAGTGGTGAGGGGGGTGATGCTGAAGGTGGTGGGGGTGAGGCTTAGTGGGGTGATGCTGAGGGTGGTGGGGTGGTGGTGAGGGTGGTGGGGGCTAGGGGTGGTGGGGGGTGATGGTGAGGGTGGTGGTGAGGCTGGGGGTGGTGGGGGTGATGGTGAGGGTGGTGGGGGGGGTGAGGCTGAGGGTGGTGGTCGCTAGGGGTAGTGAGGCTGAGGGTGGTGGGAGGTGAGGCTGAGGGTGGTGGGAGGTGAGGCTGAGGGTGGTGGGAGGTGAGGCTGAGGGTGGTGGGGGTGAGGCTGAGGGTGGTGGGGGTGAGGCTGAGGGGGGCTGGGGGTGAGACTGAGGGGGTGATGCTGAGGGTGGTGGGGGTAGTGGTGAGGGTGGTGGGGGCTAGGGGTGGTTGGGGGTGATGGTGAGGGTGGTGGGGGCTAGGGGTGGTGAGGCTGAGGGTGGTGGGGGGTGAGGCTGAGGGGGTTGGGGGTGAGGCTGAGGGTGGTGGGGGTAGTGGTGAGGGTGGTGGGGGCTAGGGGTGGTGGGTGGTGATGGTGAGGGTGGTGGGGGCTAGGGGTGGTGAGGCTGAGGGTGGTGGGGGGTGAGGCTGAGGGGGGCTGGGGGTGAGACTTAGGGGGGTGATGCTGAGGGTGGTGGGGGTGGTGGTGGGGGGTGATGGTGGTGGGGGCTAGGGGTGGTGAGGCTGAGGGTGGTGGTGGGGGGATGGTGAGACTGGGGGGGTGAGGCTGAGTGTGTTGGGGGGTGATGGGGAGGGAGAGCCTACCTTGATTTCCCTGGTGGTCCAGTTGGCTCCCTGGTGGTTCGGTGGCCACTGCTCTCGGTCTGCAGCTCTGCAGAGCTGCAGACAGAGTAGTCTCGCGAGATTTCAGAGCGTTGCCGTGGTAACCCGCGGCAACGCTCTGATTGGCCAATTCTCGCGAGTCACATGGTCTGCAGCTCTGCACACTGCGGAGCTGCAGACCAGTGTCTGCGATGGTGGCCGGGCAGCCAGGAGGGGCCTCGCACCCGGCGGCATACTGGGCAAGCCGCCGGGCCCCCTCCTGGTGTCAGGTCCTCGGTCAGTGACCGAGGACCTGACACACTCTGCCAACAGGCGGTTTAGGCGGCCGCGAGGCCCCCGCCAGCGCGAGGCCTTAGGCGGCCGCCTAAACCGCCTAATTAGAGAGCCGCCTCTGCTATCAGATCCCTGTCTTCCCTTTACAAATCCTACTTGATCCCGGTGTATGAGATGTGGTATTATCTTCCCTAGTCTTGTTGCATAAAGTTTCGCGAAAATTTTCGCATCAGTGTTTAGCAATGAGATGGGTCTAAAGTTTTGTGGGACTGTAGCGGGTTTATTGGGTTTCGGCAGTGTGACTATATGGGCCAGCGACATGGCTCGTGGGAGTGATTTTGTGGTTGTTGCATAGTTAAAAGTTGAAGCTAAGTGGGGTGCCAGTGTTTCGCTAAACGTTCTGTAGTACAGGTTCGTCAGACCATCTGGTCCAGGTGATTTGCCTATGGGTAATGTTTGAATAACCGATCTGATTTCTTGGGCGTCTATCGGTTTAGTTAAGTCTGCTTTTTGCTGTGCTGTAAGTTCTGGTAGAGTGATCTGCGTCAGGTAATCTTGGATGCCCGTTTCTGTAGGTTGGACAGTGTTATCATCTTCTTTCAAGTTGTATAGGTTATGGTAGTATTTGGCGAATACATCGCTTATGTCTTTGGGTTTGGTAAGTTTTCTGCCTTTGGTGTCTAGGAGGTACGCTATTTTCTGGTTTGCTTGTTTCTTTTTAAGGTGGGACGCTAGTAGTTTGCTTGCTTTATTTCCCTGCATATAATGAGTTATTTTTAGTTTCACCATGTGTGACTGAGTTTGTTCTAGAGCCTGTTGGTGTATTAGTTTGGATACTGTCATTATTTTTTGTTTAAGGTCTGCTAGTGGACGTAATTGGTTTTGGGAGTTGAGATCATATAATTCCTTTTGCCATGCACTAAGTTTTGTTTGGGTGATTTTTTTAATGTGTGCAGCTCTTCTGATCAGTAGGCCCCTAATCACTGACTTGTGTGCCTGCCATAGGGTCGCTGGTGTCACCTCTCCATTGTCATTTGTCGCGAAGTAAGCGTTTATATCTTTTTGGAGATCTTTAGTAAAGTTCCTGTCTTTTAGTAATGAGTTGTTTAGCTTCCATGGGCTACGATGTTTAAAATCATATGTGTTTTTCATATCTAAAGTTACTGGTGCATGATCTGACCAAGTGATCTGTTGTATATCACAAGCTTGTATTTGGTCTAAATGCGAGCCTGATATTAGGAACCCATCTATTCTAGAATAGGAATTGTGGACGGCAGAAAAATGTGTGAATTGCTTGGTCTCCGGATGTGTGATTCTCCACGCGTCGTAGAGATGGTGTTCGTGTAGGATTTTTTGCATACTTTTACATTGTCTTGCCAACGGGCGATGCCGTTGGCGATGTTGTGGTAACGTGGTGTCTAATTTAGGGTCTAGTATGTGGTTGAGATCTCCGCAGATCACCATAATGCCCTTTTTGAGCTTGTTTAGTTTGTTTAGTACGCTGCGCAGAAAGTTTCCCTGGTTAGTGTTAGGCGCATATACGCTCACCAAAGTATATGGCATATCGTTTATCGTTCCGGTTACTATTACATATCTGCCTCCTTTGTCCACTTCCTGGGTGTGTGGTATGAAGTTAATGTGTTTGCTTATAAGTATGGAAGTACCTTTTGATTTGTGTGGTGACGTTGAGTGGTATTGGTGTGGGAAATTTACCGTCAAGATCTGTGGGTGATCGTTATGCCTAAAATGTGTCTCTTGTAGGCACAGTATATCGACATCTAGTGATTTAATCTCTCTATTAAGTAGGTGTCTTTTCGTGGGGTTGTTTAGTCCCCGCACATTATAAGTACAGATCTTCACGGTGGTTTCCTGTGGTGTTTTGCTGTGTGGTGTTCTGTCAGTTCTATGTTTGCGACACCCTGCACTCCTTCCCAGCTTTTAGAGCCGAGTGAAGGTGTCTGTTGGGCTTGGAGGTGTGTGCTCCTATGGTCCGGTCGTGCCAGTCCTGTAATTCTACTAAGTTTTAACTCTGCTAGTGTCAGAGATACCTGCGTTGGGTGTCCCCGTGTAGTCTCTACTGCCTTGTGATTATTGTTACAATGACCTTGTGTAGCGGTATATGAATAAACCAAATAGGGAAATAAAAAATAAAACTTAACAACTCTAACATAGTTATATACAACATTAAACATTGCCATTAGTGTGGCTAGGCACTGCATCTTCGTGCCTTGGGGTTGAAGCTAAGCTTCCGTCCGACATCTTCTCCGTCCTCTAACCTCAGTCATTTGTTATGGACTTTTGCAAGTAGTGATTGGTGTCGGCATTTGGTACATACATACATTTAACCTGTCATGGAGAGCGTCATTGTATGTGTGGTCCCCTAGGAGGGCCTGGGTTTATCTATTTTACCGCGGGTTTTTTCCCGCCTGGCTAGCAGTCTTTCCTGCTGTAATGACCCCTTCCTACATTAATATCACACCATTATTCATGTTAGCAAACAGTGATAATAAACAGTGTATAACTGTCTTTCTCATAATATCTCTATCTGCAGTAGTCTTTTGAATAAAGGGTGCCAGTGTATCAGTCTTTCGTTAGTCACTGTGCCATTTTATTACTTTACCCACTCTTGGCCTTCTCCAGGTTTTAGCCTGATCAGTCCAGGGTTGTCTCCATGTGGCGTGTGTTCAGCTTGTGGTCAATTTTGGCGCTTTTTTGATTTCTGCCAGTCTGGGGAAAGTCTAGTGATGTGCCTTCTTTCGATTGTAGGGTCCGGTAGTGTGATATCCCAGGATTTGAGAAGGTTGTACCCCTCCTCCGGTGATTTCACTACCGTCGTCTTCCCTTTCTTGGTGATTAGGAGCTTTGTTGGGTATCCCCATCGATATGGGAGATGGCTGTTTCTCAGTGCTTGAGTAATGTCTCTGAACTCCCTCCGTCGTTTCAGTGTGTGGGTGGAAATGTCCGCGTATATGGCTATGTTCTTGTACTCCTCCGGCGTCGATTTTTTCGTTCTATTAGCGTTGAGTGCTGCATCCTTAGCGTGAAAGTAATGCATGCGGAGCAGCACATCTCGTGGAGTGTCCGGCGGTAGAAAGCCAGGTTTCGCCGTTCTGTGAATTCTATCAATCAGGAGCATCTCCTGGGGCCAGTCAGGTAGGAGGTGTTTTAGGAGCCCTGTGATGTAGGCCATAAGGTCCGGTGTGTTTACCGTTTCTGCAACACCCCTTATTCGTAGGTTATTTCTGCGGGCCCTGTCTTCTATGTCCGCAATTTTGACATCCTGCTCTTCTATTCTGGCGAGTAGGCCGTCCATAGTGTCCGCCATGGTGTTATGGGCCGTTTCATAATCCGCCATTTTGTCTTCGAGGTGCGATGTTCTTGTGCCCAGCTCTCGTAGATCTTTATGTATATCTTTCATGGCTGAATCCAGTTTGGTGAGTATTTTATTGGACATCTCTTCCAGCAGTGCTTTCATTGAGTCCTGTGTTAAGACGGGTGTTTGATTTGCCGTCTGTTCCTCATGTTCCACGTTGTCATCGTCGCCATCTTGGGCCTGCTCTTGCGTCTGTACATTTTTCTGCTGGCTGGCTCTGGAGGCGAAGAAACTTGCTTTCTCCGACCTGTCAGTGTTCCTCTTCCCTTTTTGTTGCGACATCTCTGCTTTTTAGCTATTTATTTTAAGCTTTTTCCAGCTTAATGGCTCTTCTGAGGTTGATCGGGAACGGAGCTGCTAGTGCATGCGACTGCTCAGCTCTCCGGTCAGGACACGCCCCCCTTTTGTTACAGTTTTTAAACATCACTATGGTTTTCTCTATATTTATCTTATAATTTGAGACATTACTATATTCTTCTATTCCCTTCATCAGATTCTTAATTGACTCAGCTGGATCTGTAAGAGTTAGAATGGTATCATCGGCATACATACTAATTTTCAACTCTCTGTCAGGGGAAGGTACTCCCCGAATATTAGGATTATTTCTTATTCTAATAGCCAAGGCTTCCATAGATAAAATATATAGAATGGGTGACAGCGGGCAGGGCTGCCATCAGAAATTTTAGGGCCCCTGACACAGCTTAAGATCTGGGCCCCCGGGGCCAGCCCCGAGTCCGCCCACAAGTGTGTGTGTGTATAGTGGATGCGGTATGTGTGTCATGGATGCGGTGTGTATAGTGGATGCAGTGTGTAAGTTTTGTGTAATGTATGTAATGTTTGTATGCATGCATTAGATGCAGAGTGTGTGTGTAGTGAATGCAGGTGTGTGTATAGTGAATGCAGAGTGTGTGTTTTTGTAGTGGATGTAGTGTGTTTGTAGTGAATGTAGTGTGTTTGTAGTGAATGTAGTGTGTTTGTAGTGGATGTAGTGTGTATAGTGAATGTAGTGTGTTTGTAGTGAATGCAGTGTGTTTGTAGTGAGTGAAACGTGTGTATAGTGAATGTAGTGTGTGTGTAGTGCAAAGTGTGTTTAGTGAATGTAGTGTGTGTGTAGTACAAAGTATGTTTAGTGAATGTAGTGCGTGTGTAGTGCAGAGTGTGTTTAGTGAATGTAGTGTTTGTAGTGAGTGCAGAGAGTGTATAGTGAATGTAGTGCAGTGTGTTCAGTGAATGTAGTGTGTGTGTAGTGCAAAATGTGTATAGTGAATGTAGTGTGTCTGTAGTGCAAAGTGTGTTTAGTGAATGTAGTGTGTGTCTGTAGCGCAAAGTGTGTTTAGTGAATGTAGTGTGTGTGTAGTGCAGTGTGTTTAGTAAATGTAGTGTTTGTAGTGAGTGCAGAGTGTGTTTAGTGAATGTAGTGTATGTGTAGTGCAGAGTGTGTTTAGTGAATGTAGTGCAGAGTGTGTTAGTGAACAGTGCAGGGGGCAGGAGCTGCAGTGGGAGCAGGGGGTAGGGGGTGCAGTGGGAGCAGGGGGTAGGGGATGCAGTGGGAGCAGGGGGTAGGGGATGCAGTGGGAGCAGGGGGAATGGGATGCAGTGGGAGCATGGGGGTAGGGGATGCAGTGGGAGCATGGGGGTAGGGGATGCAGTGGGAGCATGGGGGTAGGGGATGCATTGGGAGCATGGGGGTAGGGGATGCAGTGGGAGCGGGGGGTAGGGGATGCAGTGGGAGCAGGGGGGGTAGGGGATGCAGTGAGAGTAGGGGATGCAGTGAGAGCAGGGGGGGGGGGTAGGGGATGCAGTGAGAGCAGGGGGGGGTAGGGGCTCCCAAAACCCTCCCAAACCTTACCTCTCTGGTGGTCCTCTTCTGAAGGAACCTCACAATGCTGACACGCTGCCTGTAAGTCTGCTCAAGGCAGCTCCACACAGCTCACTCTGCACTGTGACTGGTGATGTCACTTCCTGCAGTACCAGCCGCAGGGAGCTGCCCTGAGCAGTTACAGGCAGCTCAGTGAGGCTGTGTTTGGAGACAGGCACACTGAGGGGCAGCCTAGTGGGGTCTTTGGGAGGGCCCTATAGCTGTCCCTCAGTGTGCCCTGCACGGAGGACATGATTAGTAGCAGCAGGGGCCTGCGGACGGCTGTGCAGGCCCCTTGCTGAGTGCAGGCTGGCTGGGGAGATTGTTTAACTCCCCAGCTCAGCCATTACTTACTGCAGCAGTATGTGGGGCTCGGGGCCCCCCAGGACGGCCGGGCCCATGACAACTGTTATGGTTGTCATGCCCTGATGGCAGCCCTGACAGCGGGCACCCTTGACAAGTGCCATTTTTTAAGGGAAACCATTCTGAGCATATATCTATACCCACCACCCTTGCCATCGGATCTTGATAAATAGAACCAATTGCTGACAACATCCGACCATCTATACCCACTGCCTTCAGCACCCCCATCATAAATCCCCACCCGACCCTGTCAAAGGCCTTTTCTGCATCCAATGACAGGGTCAGGAGGGGGATCCGAATGCCATCACTCCAATCCAAAACATCAATCATTCTTCTTATATTTGTACTCGCCTGTCTGGTGGGGACAAACCCTATCTGATCACTATGTACTAGCTCTTTAACTATTCCTTTCAACCTGTCTGCCAGTATAGAAGAAAATAACTTAGAGTCCACATTGATAAGAGAAATAGGACGATAATTCTTTAATTCTTGGGGATCCTTATCCTTCTTATAAATTGGAATTATATTTGCATGTAATAGTTCTTTAGGACCCATACCTTTCGATGAAATTTCATTATATGTTTTAGCCATATATTCTACCAAAATATCACCATATATTTTATAAAATCTATTAGTCAGACCGTCCGGACCAGGAGTTTTATATCTCACAAGTTTTTTTCATAGCAACCAGAAATTCCATTTCTTGAAGGGGAGCATTAAGCATCCTTTTTGTTCTTCTGATATCCTAGGGAAATTTATTTCCCTCAGATAATCATTTATTATTTGATCTTTTGGTTCATTAGGTATATTATACAGTTCTTGATAATATAATTGAAAAGCCTTCGCTATAGATTCTGGTTTCTTTAATAATATTGAATCCTTCCTGATACTATTAATCCTATTTTTCATACAATTTCCATAAATAGAGCCATTTTAAAATGCATTTAAAATGCTGTAAGTTTTTATCGTTTTGTTTTAATAAGGGTAAGAAATTAGCTGATATTAACTCTTTTACTTCTGAAATAATGGTTATACCCAAGTATTTCAAAAAATTTTATCCTTTGGGATTCCAGATTTTTTTATAAGGAGATTAACTGATCTCTTACTCATGTTCTTGGCTTTAACTACTGATTTGTCTAAATATATAACCCGATACTCTAGAGTACCTATTGATATCTTTTAACACTTCCGGAAGTGGATGTCTGTGTTTATCAATGAGATCGGTCTAAAATTACAGTTCTGGATCTTTATCTGGTTTTGGAATCGGGACGATATTTGCTCTTAATAACTCTGCAGGGCATATTCCTCTATTTATCATGTGATTAAAAACATTTGTGAGTTCTTCTTTTAATTGATCTTTCCTAATTTTATAAAATATATTCGTAAAGCCATCTGGGCCCGGGACAGTTTTCTTTAAGTTTATCTATTGCTTTAATAACTTCTAATACAAAAACAGAAATAGCAGATATGGCTGAACAAGCAATATACGCTAAAAAGAGGGATAGCACATCAAGTAGAAGATACAACCTTAAGATAGGGCGGGATCTTGCAACAGATCTAAAACAAAATGAGATAATATGGTGAAGTATGAATGGGCAAGAAGTTAGGTATCCAGGAGGTAGAGAACTTACAAAAGGTATAGCCGTTCTGCGCTTGTCTCCCTTAAAGGGTATCTGTAGCGATTCAATGTCTGGCTTACACGGTAAATCTCCTCCAGATATTAGATCCTCAAAATGGATAGAAAAGGAATATACATAGAGTAGTACTGTATAAAATTATCAAAAGTTTATTTCACTGATTGTACTTACATCAAGGTTACAATCAGCGAGCATATCTCCACTAACAAGTGGACCAGGATGGTAAATGGATAAGTATGCAGATGGTATATCAGCTGAAGTACCGTGTAAAATACAGGAACAAATATGAATAAAAACAAATACAATAAAATAATATTGATACTCAATCCAACGCGTTTCGTCTCTGGAGACTTCTTCAGGGATGTGAGTGCTGTTCCGAAAAGTTCTTGCTTTTGTATCTGTGGATCCAGGTGATTTCTATTAGATCTTTCGAAAAAACCCGCGGGATCGGGCACTTCCGGGTTTCTTTCATCCACTTTCTTATTGGGTAATCTTAGATTGACGTCGTACGTCCTTCCTGGCGTGCATGTATTTCCGCGTTTCAACAGTGGAACGCATATCATCATGTTGATTCTTGCGTTCCAACCGTGGAACGCATATAGTAAAACGAACTCAAAGATCAGGACGGCAGTGGGCGGAGGAAGAACGCTCACTGACGGCCGAAACCCTCATATTAGATGTACATAAAACCAAATAAATCAGAATATATACGATAATAATATAAAATAAAATAATAGGAATCAAGACATAATAAAATGGTATCTATGCGAATCTAAAGGAGACCCTTAACATCTATTAAGATGTGTGACCACTGAGTCCTCTCATAGAGGTGAAAAATTATATATAAAATGAAACAAAAAATAGTCTACAAAAAAACTATTACAAGGAACATATAAAATGGGAATTTGGATGAGGTGTCATGTAGATCCGCATATATGTACATTGGAAAAATAAAAACAAACAAATAAAAACAAAACCCCAGATATGTGTACTCAAAGTACAACTTAATACAGTAATATTTCCAACTAGCACATACACAAAAAATAGGATATTAAAGGCGTACCCTTCTTAGGTGTTCTATAAAAGAGAGGAAATGGGAATTAGATACATATTTGATATGTTATTCCAAATTCAAATGAACCTACTGAGTGAAAAAAAGAAAGAAAAGAGGAAGGAAAAGAGAATACCTAACAGGGGATATTCTAGTAATCCTGTGAGATCAATGTCTTGATTCAACCTGTTCTTCAATGTTTTTAAATTGTATATCCATTGCGCCTCTTTTTTGGCTAACTCATGCATTTTGTTACCTCCTCTCCAGTGTTTTTCAATAGAGTCTATGCCAATGGCAATCATATTGGACCAATTAAAGGATGTACAGGTGTTACAGTGTCTTGGAACACTATGTTCTACTTTGTTGGTTCTGATGTTATTGAAGTGTTCTCGGAGTCTGACATGTATTGGTCTGATGGTTCTGCCTATATATTGCGCTCCACATCCACATTGTAGTAAATATATTACATATGTGGATGTGCAGTGGATAAACTTCTTGATAGCATATGTCCTTTTAGTGTAAGTGCCTATGAAAGTCGTAGTCTTCTTCTTTTGATAAGTGCATGTAGAACAGGTACCACATTTGTGAAATCCTGCCGTCTTTTGAGAAAGCAGGAAGTTATTGCTAGGCTTGGGATTCTGTATGGGTAAGAGACTTGGAGCTAATTGATTTTTCAAATTATCAGCTTTTTTGTAAATAACTGTTGGTCGATCAGGTGTGACCTTGCTCAGGACCTCATCGTTTTTTAAGGATTTTTTCTATTTTCTTAGCATGTATATTATATTTGGTGATAAATGCGTATTCTATATGGGTGTTATCTTTTTTGGTTTTTGATTTATTATCAACTAGAAATTCTGAACGATCCTTTCTTTTTATATGTATGATTTCCTTTTCTATGTGTTGTGTGTTATATCCTTTTTCAGAATACCTATGTTTTATTATTTTTGACTGTTCTTCAAAAGTTTGTATATTGGAGCAGTTCCTCCGTATCCTAGTTAATTGTCCCTTGGGGACATTGTTTAGCCACGTAGGGTGATGTAGACTGTTTTTTTTTAATAGCTGTATTGCAGTCGTTTTTTTTGAAGAAGGTTTTTGTATTTAATGATCCTGCTTCTACATACAAAGTGAGGTCCAGAAAATCAATAGTCTCTTTATGTATACTTGAGGTGAATTTTAGATTGTATTGATTGGAATTAATGTTCTTAATGAACATTTCCAAACTATTTACATCACCCTCCCAAATAATAAGTACGTCGTCTATGTAGCGTCGCCATAGGACAAGGTTCCCCCCCAGCTGTGGTCCCAACCGTATGCATAAGGACTCCCAATGGGAAACATACAGATTGGCAAAACTGGGAGCGAACCTCGTCCCCATGGCGACACCACATAGCTGTAAAAAGAACCTAGAATCAAACCAAAAGAAATTCTTTGTTAGTACGAAACTAATACATGCCAATAGAAATTCAATCTGTATGGGACAAAGGGTGTTTTGTTGGACAAGTGTGTCATTAATTACCTCTAAACCCTTAAGATGAGGAATGTTGGAATACAAGGCAGTTACATCAACTGTGGCCAAAATATAGGACGGTTTCCAGACAAAAGACTCTTTAATAACTTCTGTTTCTGATATAGGTTGGTTTATAGCTTCTAATTGGCCTGGTAGAATTGTGGCCATCTTTATATTTTGAAATAATTTTTATCATTTCTTCACCACTACAAAATAAATCCTCTGGTAGGTTATATAGATCTCTATAGAATTTTTCAAATGCTCTGCCTATTTTTTTCTATACTTTTTTGTATACTATTTAGATTGAAAAAATTCTAATGTTTTTGCTATTTTATTGGATAATTGCAAATTTATGCTCTGTTCTATATCTGATGTTCTCTTTGCTATTTCTCTAGATAGTGTTATTTTATTCTGTTTCTTATTTTCATTTAGCGCTATGTAAAGCTCTGAAAGTGAGGTGGCCTTCTTTTTTTGTTCATTCTAGCTGCCATCCCCATCAGGTGTCCTCTAATAAGGCTTTTGTAAGCGCACCATACTACAATATCTTTATTTTTGTTTTCCAAGTAAAATAGTTTTTTTTTTATCTGTTCAATATTATAGTTTTTAAATAATGTATTATCGTTCAATCGTTATGAAACTTGTCAAAAGCGTCTTTGTAATCCAGTATGATTAGGTTATGGTCTGACCATGTTAAATCCTGTATTACAATCTTTTTAACAAGGTATAGCATGGCCACATCCCCCAGGATAAGATCGATTCTGGAGTAGGAATTGGATGTTTTTGAATAACATATAAAGTCCAACTCCAATGGATGAAACATTTTCCAAATATCCTTTAGATTATATTGATCTATCACATTTTGTAATCTATCTGAAGTTTCTTTATTGATCTTTTTTCCATTATAGTTCTTCCTATCTTTAAAAGGGTGTATTACACAGTTGAAATCACCCATAATTAATAGCAACCCCTGTTTGATTTGATCAATTTTCTTCAAAATCTTTGTTATAAATTTTATATTTTTTTTCTTCCAGAGCCCCTTATTTCAGGGGAACAAATGTAAACGGACAAATTACACAATCATAAATAAAATGTTAATTTTTAATACTTTGTTGAGAAGCCTTTGCAGTCAATGACTGCTTGAAGTGTAGAATGCATGGACATCACCAAACACTTGGTTTCCTACTTTGTGATGCTTTGTGAGGCCTTTACTGCAGCTGTCTTCAGTTGTTTGTACGTGGGTCTTTATTCCTTAAGTTTTGTCTTCAGCAAGTGAAATTAATGCTCGATCTGTTGAGATCAGGTGATTGACTTGGCCATTGCAGAATATTCCACTTGTTTGCCTTAAAAAACTCTTGGGTTGCTTTCACAGTATGTTTTGGGTCATTGTACATCTGTAAAGCGAAGTGAGGGCCAATCAACGTTGCTGAATTTGGCAGGATCTGAGCAGACAATATAACACTTCAGAATTCATCCAGCTGCTTCTGTCTTCTCTCACATCATCAATAAACACTAGTGGCCCAGTGCCATTGGAAATGTTGCATGTCCATGCCATCACAGTGCCTCCACCATGTTTTATAGATGATATGGTATGCTTCAGATCATTAGTCGTTCAAAGCAGGACCGGAACAAGGATTTTTGGCTACACAGTAAAGAAAATGCATATGCATATGCATATTCACCAGTGTGTCTTGTAACCCCCTTTTAGATTTCTTACTCAGTTTAGTGTATTTTATCCCCCCTCGTGTGTCTCTTACAATCCCCCTTGTGTGTCTCTTACTTCCCTCAGCCTCTTTGTTTGTCTCTTTCCTCCCCCAGCCCCTTTGAGTGTCTCTTTCTTTCCCTCAGCCATACATACACACACAGAAACATACAGACACAGTTAGGGTCTGTAGTAGGGAATAAGGGCTGCATGTGGGGGGGATAAAGGCTAGTTGAAGGGATGTGTAGCAGGTGAGTTAGGGCTGTAGGGGAGGGAGCAGTGGCTATAAAAGGTGGAACAGGGGCTGAGATTACTTTATCCCAAGTGGTCAGGGGCTGTAGAGGGGGCACAGGGGCTACAGAAGAAGAGGGAGGGATACACGATGTAGAATAGTAGGGAATGAAGAAGGGGGGACATGGATGTAGAAGAGAACAGGGAATGTAGAGGGGAGCACAAAGGCTGAGAGGTGGCACATGGGCTGAGATGGGGCACAAGGGCTGACCTGTAGAAGAGGGGCCAGGGGCTGTAGAAGTGGGGGCAGGGGCAGGGGTGTGGTGGGGGCCAAGGGCAGCAGAGGGAGACACAGGGGCAGTAGAGGGGGGCATGGGGCTTTAATGGGCACAGCCTTTGTAGAAGGGACAGGAGCTGTAAAGGGGGCAGGGGCTGCTGTAGGGGCAGAAGGCTGCGAGGGGGCACAATGGCTGTAGATTTTGATACAGGGGCTGTAGTGGGGGGGTAGGGGCTGTAGATGGGGGGCAGGGCCAGTGGTGGGGGCACAGAGTCTGAGAGGGGGCACAGAAGCTATAGAAGGGGGCAGGGGCTGTTAAAAGGAGGGGTTGGGCTACTTAAAAAAGATTTGGACAGAAAAGAATAAAACTAAAGTGTATTCCCCCTTCCTGAGTCTTACCAGGGAGGGGGAAGCCTTGTCCCTGGTGGTCAGGTGGGACAGGAGCTTGAGTCTGCAGACAGCACTCAGCAGCCAGGGAAGTTGGCCAGCCCCTCCTGAGTGCTGTGGAGTCTGGGAGAAGAGCAGTGGAAGTCACACAACCTCCTCCTGACATCACCAGGCCATCTTCCCTGGTTGCAGGCTGCAGGGAGACAGGTGATTTGAAAAATCCAAGTCCCCATCCAGAGGCAGGGGATTCAGATGTTTGCGCCCCCCTGCTCTGGCACCCTTGTGCCACCTTTCGGACTCACCGGCCCTGATTCCAAGTCTTCTCCATACTTTTTTTCTGCCATCATTCTGGTACAGGTTGATATTAGTCTTATCTGTCCAAAGAATGCGGTTTCAGAACTGGGCTGGCAATTCGGGACTTCGGCACTTCGAAACTTCGGAACTTCGGAATTTCGGAATTTCGGGACTTCTCTTGCAGCCGCTTATTAGATAACTCCCTAATTCCCACGGTATTAGGGAGTTATTTACCAAAAGGCTGAAAGACCTAAATTGGTCTTTCAGCCAAATTTACTAATACTAAGTAAAAATTACTTAGTATTAGTAAATTTTGCCCCTACTTGCTATACCGCGAGTAGGGGCATGTCTATTAAACAGTGAGCAGCCTGTGGCTGCTCACTGTTAAAAAAAAAAAAAAGGGCCCCCCTCCCGAGCCCCCACCGGCGACGCAATCCACCAATCCACCAATCAGAGAGTTATGAGTCAAATTGCGCAGCGTGGAAAAATTCCAAAGAACTTTCCCACGCTGTGTAAAATGACACAGAGCACTCTGATTGGTGGATTTCAAGCCAACCAATCAGAGTGCTGTGAGGGGTAAATGTAGAGACTTAACTGTCAGTCTCTTCATTTACCTGTCAGAGCACTCTGATTGGATGGCTTAAACCCACCAATCAGAGTGCTCTGAGCCTAATTGCAGGGCAGGGCAAGGCTTTACAGGCCCTGCCCCGCCCTGCAGAGCTCAGTCTGCGCGGAACCCTCCATGGGTGAAGAAGGATTTTTTTTTTGGCCTCGCTTATTTTTTATTTGCCCTTTTTTGGGGCTGAAAAGAGAAGATTTTAGAAGAAAACATAAAATGGTAAGTTTTATTTTAATTTTTTTTACAGGTACTTAGTTAATCGTCCCCCCCTCATTATTTTTAGGGTGAGGGGGGTAGGTAGGGATTAGTTTTTTTGGGAGGTGGTGACTAGGGGTTTGGGGACCCCTTTTCACCTGGAGAGGGGGGGTTAATTTTTTTATTTAGAGCCCCCACCCAATAGGTCACCCCTTATTGGTATTTAGGGCCCCCACCCACCGCTCAGGGGTGGGGGTCAGGGGGGAGGACATTAGGTCCCCCCCTTATTAGTATTTAGGGCCTCCACCCGCTGCTCAGGGGTGGGGGCCAAGGGGTTGGACATTAGGTCCCCCCTTATTCTAATTTAGGTCCCCCCTTATTTTACTGTAGGGCCCCCACCCGCCGTTCAGGGGTGGGGGCCGGGTGGGGGGGCAATAGGTCCCCCCTTCAGGTTAGACTTCGGAAATTCGACAATTCGGCAATTCATCTATTCGGACATTCGGAAGTACCCGGAAGTACCCAAATTGCCCGAAATTTGTCCGAATTCACATTCGGACCGAAACTAATTGAACATGTCTAGTTTTCTCTTTATTGTAGACTTGGATAATTATATGCTTACCTCCTGGAGTGTTATTCACTTGGCTAGATGTTGTGAAGGGGTTTTTGTATTTGTGTTATTCTCTTAAAAGGCAGAGGCCTGTATGATGAGGGACTGGATCCCGACTGTGCAACCGCCTTTCTGGTCCACAATCCGCTGGCGGTCGGTATCCCTCATATAGCCCATGTCCTCTGGAGGTCTTCGACCTGCTCGTATGGCGGCATGCTGGGGCAGATGGGAGGGAAGTGCCCAAGCCACTGGACTCGGCTGGGGCGGTGGGACTGGGAGAAAGGATCGGAGCAGTGTCTGGGGCTGGCAGGGAGATAGATCGGGAACTCTGGGACTCTTGTACTACTGCTTAGATGCTTAGATGGCGTAGGCTGAGCTCATACTTGGAGCAGATGTCCAGCATGCTGCTTTTGTAGGCCTGTTACTTTCATAGGCGTTAATCACACTCATGTATATGTTTGGCAGTGGTTTTCTTTTCTTTTAACTTAGTGATCAAGTGGTATTTCTTTTAACACGTACAGCTTGTTAAATACTGATGTGGAGCATACTATTGTTTAGCATGTTTTAACTACTAACCATTAGGCATCTCATGATGTGTCTTGCACTATATATATCTACTAAGCTTGTTATATATTATTTTACAAAAATCAGTGCAGTATTAAAGACATCTCCTGTGCCATATTGCACTACTTATCCATGTACAGCACCTCTAAATGCCTCCACTAAGCTTGTTCATTTTCACTATTCACTGAGATAAAAAAAAAGAATAATAAAAAAATAGATACACTATACAGTGCAGATGGTAATAACACCAGGTGAAATAAGAAACAACAGTATTGATTCACTCACATGGCATGGAGCCTATATATATGGCTCACGTTTCACACAGTTGAGCTTTTAAAGGCAGCACCCCACTTTGCTTCAAGGAGAATATTCCACTCTCAAGACAAAACAGAGAAAAGGATAATAGGTTAATAGTGCTACATGCTTATACATAAGGTATAGGTGAGGTATTATGTTATGCTCACCATAATTAGAGCCTTCTAAATCCATGGCTCTGAGGTTTAAAGGCCTAATGTCACGTTGTGGGGTGCAACTACCTAAGCTGCAAACCTACAACCTGAATACAAGTAACACTGCCAAAGGTGCTTGAATAACAATGTATTAAATAACATAGATTATGTAAGAAAACAATAAAAAGTGCATTGAGCAGAATATACAGTGAATAACATCTGCCAAAATATGTTGTTGTTTTTTTGTAAATTTATTTTTATTCAGCTTCTTCAGTCAACAATAAATGTCCAGGTAATCAGTCCCATATTTAAGCTAATCATGTCCAGTTTCTCAGAGTGATCATGTGACATACACTTTAATTAAAGGAACACTGTAGGCACCATAACCACTTCAACTCTCCCTTTAAGAGTTTATAATAACACAATGTTAACTTATTATGAACATCACACTTCTGCAAATCCCTATTGTTTTAAGGAAGCTAAAAATAAATAATAAGGGAACTAGTTATGTTCAGTTTGGACCGGAAGTAAAATGAATAGTTCAATCCAATCAAGTCCATATTTATTAAACTTTTACAATCCCTCTGAATGAACTGCGTGCGTAATAATAATTGCAAATGACATTTTGTAGCACGTATCATTGTGCAGCCTGGCCTGTCTCTTATTTTAATACTTGTTATACCCAGATAGTGCGACATGGAATGTAGAACTGTTTTGATATGGTTAGTGAATTCTCTTAACCCCTTAAGGACACACGACATGTGTGACATGTCATGATTCCATGTTATTCCAGAAGTTTGGTCCTTAAGGGGTTAATGACCAATGGGGAAAACATTACATTACGTTTAGAGACTCTGTTTCACAATACCAACTGTAATGATTTGTTTACTAACCTTATGATCCTTCCTCATTACAACCAAACGCGGTGGAAACTGGAAAGCTGGAGATAGCATATCTACCATTTTTGAAGATGCGTTTTAATGTCTTTAATATTTGTAACACAGAAAACTGCCTTAATAGACACTTTTAAATCTGCAGCTTCCTGGCTCAGCATTTCTACATTTCTACTTTGAATATGTAAGATATCTAAAATGGCAATGTATTCCACAGTGATAGCTAGCATATTAGATGCAGATTCTAAACCATTATAGGAATGCCAATTTCTACAAAGCGTTTTGTCATTAGTGATTTTTTCTATATTTGCTTGTCCCTGTGTGTTTAAATCTTCCTATGTTGTATATGGATGTGGTATTTTTTTTTTCTCTTAAACTAGTCTGTCACTTAGTGTTGACATAAGCAGATGGGCTTGAAAATAGTAAGCCATATTTGATTTTTTTTAAACCCATCCCTAAAGCTAGTCACTCAGGGATCAATAAATGCCTTGCATTCAAATATCTTGTTGGTATGTATGAATTTACTCTCTTCTGTGAGCCTCTCATTTTCCCTGTCTCACAGTAATTCTTATATACCACTCCTGAATGTTTACAGTAACCCAGTGGCGGATCCGGGGGGGGGGGGGGGGAGTGGGGGGGGGGGGCAGTGGGGCAATTGCACCCCCCCTGCCCCCCCCCCGAGATTCTCCCCTGCCGGCTAATGCAGGGCTGGCATTGTCCAAGTGACAGCCCTGCAATGTGCCTGCGGACCGTGGAGGGAGATCTGAGATCTCCCTCCCTGGTCCGCAGGTACATGGCTGGCAGCTGGCAGGGGAGGGAGAGAGGACCCGGGAGCTCAGCCTGCAGCTCCTCCGGGTCCTACTCTCGTGAGCACGGAGCGTTGCCACGGCTACCAAAGCAAAGCTCCGGATCTCAGTAAAGGTAATGGGAAGGGGGGACAAAAAAAACTAAACATTATTAAAAAGCCTCCCTACCCTCCTTCCCCCCCCCCACCCTCCACCCCCACCCCCCATGTGGCTATATGGGAGCATAGCTGATGTTAGTGCTAAAGTTGTTTCCCCGGGGATCCTAAAGGCTGCAATACGTAATTACAATGAGCACATCACACCAACAGACCTTGAGAACTGACTCAGACACAACACCGCTGTGAGGTCCAAAGCAGTTCTGAGTTTATTGGTGTAACTCATCAGATTATATAGGTATCTGATCATGTCACATTACATCACATTATACAGAACCGCCCATTATTTTGTACAGATGTCAAAGGTTAGTCATAGTCTCAAAACACAATTTGTTTATAGTTCATTGCCTAAATTCAGACTTGGCAAAATTAGCAAAAAGGTCAGGAGTTGCGGTTTGGTAAATTCCTTATTATTAAAGTATTAATGCTCTAAAAGGAAAAATCTGTTAAAATCACAAAAGGTTATACATGTTTTATATGAATACTATTGGCAGATTGGTTATAAGATTTTATTCAATAAAATCTTATAACCAATTCCTCTATTTTGATTTTAAAATGTAAATTCACTTTCTCTTAATGTACAAATATAGTGCAAATATAGAAAGGAGTTTCCAATGGCTACTGGGTATTGTGTAACAGACTCACTCACGGGACATGTCAAATAATTAAAACATTAAAGCGTACACTGGTCATTTGCAACCAGTTTGCCATAGTACTCTATGTGCTCCAGGCCACCTCAAAGTGCACCATCAGGATTATTCATTTAATGAGAATTATTTGAAAGTCAAAGTGAATTTTAAATTTAAGGCAAACGTAACAGAACTGGAAACACAGCTGACTTTTTCCATTTGAGGTATTTTGGCCTCAAAGGGACACTCCTGGCACCAATACTGCTTTAAGGCATTTGATTGGTTTTGGTCTCATTAAAAACTTTATAGTTTTGCATAAAAAATTTTTTGGAAGCATGCTGCAACATTTAGCCACATCCCCTCACTCCATATTATTATTATTATTATTATTATTATGATATTTATATAGCGCCATCAAATTCCGCAGCGCTTTACAATGGGTGGAAGAACAGACATGTAGTTGTAACCAGACAAGTTGGACACACAGGAACAGAGGGGTTGAGGGCCCTGCTCAATGAGCTTACATGGTAGAGGGAGTTGGGTAAAATTACACAAAAAGGTAAGGATAGTATTAGACTAGTGACAGTTGCAAAAGAGGAATCAGTCAGGAGCTATTAACAGTTTAATTGAAAGACTTCAAGTGGGATTTAGTTTGCACTGGGAAATAGATAAGTAAAAACATATTGTTTTAAATATAATTTAGAGGGGCCCAGAATCGAAATACCGTATATACTCGAGTATAAGCCGACCCGAATATAAGCCGAGGCCCCTAATTTTACCCCCCAAAAATGGGAAAACTTATTGACTCGAGTATAAGACTAGGGTGAGAAATGCAGCAGGTACTGGTAAATTTCTAAATAAAATTAGATCCTAAAAAAAATATATTAATTGAATATTTATTTACAGTGTGTGTATAATGAATACAGTGTGCATATAATGAATGCAGTGTGTGTATAATGAATGCAGTGTGTGTGTATGAATGCAGTGTGTGTGTATGAATGCAGCGTGTGTGTATGAGTGCAGCGTGTGTGTATGAGTGCAGCGTGTGTGTATGAGTGCAGCGTGTGTGTATGAGTGCAGCGTGTGTGTATGAATGCAGTGTGTGTGTATGAGTGCAGTGTGTGTGTATGAGTGCAGTGTGTGTGTATGAATGCAGTGTGTGTATGAGTGGTGTGTGTGTGTGTGTGTGTGTGTGTGTGTTGCAGAGCCTTGGTGGGGGGTGGGCAATTTTTTTTTTGCTTTATTATTTTAATTTTTTCTATTATTATTATTTATTATTATTTTTATTTATTTAATTTAATCATTATTTTTTTTTTATTATTATTTATTATTATTTTTTTTTTTTTTATTATTACTATCTTTTTTTTTCGTCCCCCCTCCCTGCTTGATACATAGCAGGGAGGGGGGCTCTCCTTCCCTGGTGGTCCAGTGGCATTGGTAGTTCAGTGGGGGGGAGATGGGGGCTGGCAGAGCTGTAACTTACCTGTACTGCAGCTCCTGTCAGCTCTCTCCTCCTCCGCGCCGTCCGTTCAGCTCCCTCTGTCAGCTCACAGTGTAAGTCTCGCGAGAGCCGCGGCTCTCGCGAGATTTACACTGGGAGCTGACCGAGGTGCTGAACGGACGGCGCGGAGGAGGAGAGAGCTGACAGGAGCTGCAGAAGAGGTAAGTAAGATCTCTGCAGCCCCCACAGCCCCATTGTCTGTATTATGGCAATGTAAATTGCCATAATACAGACTCTGACTCGAGTATAAGCCGAGTTGGTTTTTTTTAGCACAGAAAATGTGCTAAAAAACTCGGCTTATACTCGAGTATATACGGTAGGAAGGAATACATGTTGGTGTTCTTAATGCTATAGTGTTCCTTTAAGGCCTATCTTAGTATGTTGTGTGTAAACAAAATGATCTATGTTTATCTTGATTACAAAATGATCTATGTTTATCTTGATTATCTTTATTACATGGCCTTATCAAATAAGCTGTCTGGGAGAGCTGAGAAACAACACACCATGTCCCATCTTTATTGTAAGTCGACTTAAAGTCTTGAAAGTGATTTTAGATTCAGTTTTGTTTTTGGGGGCATTATGTATGCATGTTTGGGCTCGGTTGTCTGGACTCACCAAGATAACCTGACCTGGTTACAAAGAAATCAGAAACATCTTTATATAAATATATTACATTATGTATATTCTCAGTCAGGTTTTGGAACACATTAATTACCTTTCATAAAGCTGGGATTCCTGCACTCCCGCCCCTCATCAGAAGGGCAGACGTAGAACCAGAAATGAGCCAAAAAAGTGGATACAGTTGCTAATGTACTTTGTAATCCATTTTTAAAGACAAATTAGAATTTGTAGTGATTTACATTTGTCAATATTTTCTTGGGACAGAAATTCTGGTATTTTGTCAGGTTTTTTTTTACTTCCCCTTAACAACACAATCACATCCACATTAATCCATCTCTGCTACACTCCACTCTTTTCTCATCTCATGCCCTGCACTCATTTCTCTATTCTTTCTTTCCTGCTCCCACCCAATCTCATCCTAGATCCCGCCCATATAAAATCCATTCACACCTCCTATCACTATCTCTCCTCCTACTTCTAACAGCTGGTGACGTCTCTCCCAACCCAGTGTCCTTCACCTCGTCTGCTCACACTAAAACAACTAGAAACCACGCAAACCTCATCCAAATACCCTGCAACATTCACTGTGCACTCTGGAACGCCCGTTCCATCTGTAGCAATATTAAATCAACAGCCATACACAACCTCTTCATCTCTAATTCCCTCACACTACTAGCACTCACTGAGACCTGGCTGTCCCCATCTGATACTGTTACTCCAGCTTCTTTATGTTTCAGTGGACTACAATTCTGCCACACTCCCAGACTCAACTGTAAAGGCGGCGGTGTAGGAATCCTTCTCTCCCCTCAATGTACTTGTCAATGTATCCTCCCTGCCCCTGCCCTATCCTTTACTTTGAAGTTCACACTGTCCGCAAATTTAAGCCCACTCCTTTAAGAATTGCCATCATCTATCGCTCCCCCCCGGTCATCCTAGGCTATTAATTGAACACTTTTTTTCCTGCCTACCCCACTTTCTCTCCTCTAGCACTCCTTCCCTCATACTTGGAGACTTTAAAATCCCAATCAACAGCCTCAACTGCCCTGATGCCTCCCGTCTGCTCTCTGTAACCTCCTCCTTCGGCTTCACACAGTGGTCTACTTCAGAAATTCATACAACAGGAAACAATCCTGACCTCATCTTCACCAAATGTCTGTACAACCTCTCCATTGTTCTATTTCCTTTATCTGACCACCATCTGTAGAACTTTGACATCGGCATATCCCATACCCAAATCTCACCACCCTCAACTCTCCAATCTTGCAGAAACCTCCACAGCCTTGATCTCCAGCATTTCTCCACCAAACTCCAAACTCTCCTTTTACCAATCTCAGATCTCACTTGCCCTAACGCTGAAACCTCACTCTGCAACTCCACTCTATCCTCTCAACTAGACATCATGGCACCTCCTACATTTATATGCAGCAAGCGTTCCCAATTACAACCCTGGCACACCAAGCTGACCCGATATCTCCAAATATGTTCCAGAACTGCTGAACGCTGTTGGAGAAAGTCTCACTCTGCACCTGACTTTATACTATAAATTTATGCTGCGCTCCTACACTCTGGCTCTTTCCTCTGCTAAAGTAAATTATTTCAACACCCTCATAAGCACACTGTCCCGCCAACCCAAATGCCTATTTCGCACTTTTAATGCTCTTCTTCGCCCTCTTGCTCCCCCTCCTCCTACCACCCTGTCCGCCTCAAACTTTGCAACTCACTTAACTGAGAAGATTTCTACAATCTGGGAAGAGACCTCTAATCTCTCTCCCTTCTCTTCCAATGATCATCTCCCAATACATCACCCAACCCCACTCACTCCACTGCTCTATGCTCATTCGCACCTACTACAACAGAAGAGGTTTCCGCTCTGCTCCGGTCCTCCCGCCCCACCACCTGTTCCCTTGATTCTATTCCCTCATATCTCATCCGTACCCTGTCTCCCTCTCTTGCTCTTCCTCTCACTAAAATGTTCAATCTTTCCCTTTCCTCCGGCACATTTACTTCACCCTTCAGGCATGCAACCATAATGCCAATTCTGAAAAAGCCCAACCTCGACCCCAACTCCCCATCCAACTACCACCCTATATCGCTAGTGCCGTTTGCCTCCAAGATCCTTGAGAGAGTTGTGTATGCGAGATTGACAGTCTTCCTTGAATCCAACTCTCTGCTTGACCCGCTTCAATCTGGATTCCCCACTCGTCACTCGATGAAACAGCTGTGACCAGTATCCAACGTTTTAATCTCTGCTAAATCTCGCAGCCGTTACTTTATTCTAATTCTCCTTGATCTTTCTGCTGCCTTTGACACTGTTGATTAACAGCTTCTTCTCATTCTCCACAATCTCGGTCTATGAGATACTGCTCTCTCCTGGTGCTCCTCCTATCTCTCCCAGTGCTTTTTCACTTTTTCAGTGTTTCTTCTCCCCAACTCCTCTCTGTTGGTGTCCCCCAAGGTTCAGACGTTGGCCTCCTACTGTTCTCCATCTATACTGCCTTCCTTGGTAAACTCATTAACTCCTTTGGCTTCCACTATATGCAGATGACACGCAAATCTACCTGTCCTCTCCTGATCTCTCTCTGCCCATCTTGACTCGTGTCTCTGACTGCCTCTCTGCGATTTCCAATTGGATGGCTGCTCACTTCCTTAAACTCAACCTGTCCAAAACAGAACTTCTGTTCTTTCCTCCCTTAAGTGTTGCTACTCCTGTGTCTCCCTGTCAGGATTACAGTATGATCCAGCATGTAGAATTGTGTAACACAGGAGACTAATAGGTAACGTATTACCGGGTCTTAGAATGGCTGGACTAACGTACCGAAGGATAGTCAGAGTAATTGCCGAAGTCAGGGTCACAGAAAGGGACACAACGATAAAGGAAAGCCAGAGGTCAGGGATACCAGAAAACAGGGAAGTCAAAATCAAAGCCAAAGTAAAAAAACAGAATAACTAGAATAAGGAACGCGCTCTCGGACAACCACTAGGGAAACCACGACAAGGCAATGAGAAAAGGTAATCCTAGGCTTTTATACCTGCTTTACCTTTCTGATTGGCCGTGATCGCTCTTTGACCCCAAAACGTGCGTGCGCAACGTCACATGCATGCTGACGTCGTCAGTCACGTGAGCGAGCGTGGGGGTATAATTAGCCTTGGATCCGCAGCGGCCGGCATCCATTAACATGCCGCAAGTGTCATTCATGCCGATGCACGGCCGCTGACCGCAAGGTGAGGATGAATATGTTACACCCCCTCCCTCCAAATCAACGGCGCCACCATCACCTCTACCTCGCAGGCTCGCTGCTTCTGTGTTCTTTTTGACTCCGACCTCTCCTTCACCCCTCATGTCCAGTCAAACGCCAAATCCTGCCGCTTCCATCTCAAAAGCTCATAGCTCTCATCCGCCCCTATTTAACACCAGACGCGGCGTTCAAAAATCTTTGAAAACATACTTCTTCAGGAAAGCATATAATTTACACTGTTAGCGGATTTTCACTACCCCCTGCCCCCCATTACCTACAACTGTCATAAATAACCTACTAATTTCCAAGTGAATACTTTTCTAGCAACCTATTTTATTACCCCTACTTATACACTTTGTGTCACTATACCCCACTCCCTCTAGCATGTAAGCTCATTGAGCAGGGCCCTCAACCCCTCTGTTCCTGTGGGTCTGTTTGTCTGATTACAATTACGTGTCTGTTAGCCCACCCATTGTACAGCGCTACAGAATTTTGCTGGCGCTATATAAATAATAATATTAATACATAATAACATATTTTATATTTTGTATGCACTGTATCTATTTTTTGTCCAGAATAAATGTTCCTTTATGAAGTTCTACCTTTGTCTGGTATAAAAAGCATAGATTTGTACGGAATTGATATGTGCAGTGTGCGGAGGGATTTAAAGAGCTGCCAGTAATGTGCAGGGTTTTATTGGGAGTAGGTAAAATACCTTTTAACCCCTTAAGGACGGAGCCAAATGTACAAGTTGTGATCAAAACAAAACGTAAACAAACCACAGAATTTGGCTCTATGTCTGTTCAACTATAATTTACCTCTTTCATACTAAGTGCACCCACACTTATTATATATCGGTTTGTTCAGGGGAAACAGGGCTTTCATTCCATATCAAACATTCATATATAGAACTCCATTTTATATGAATAAAATCTAAAAAAATGTGAAAAATTAAGAAATTTTTATATTTTTCAATTTCTGCATGTCAATTTAACTGTTAATGTCACACTACTGTTTGGTTTTACTGCAATAAAACATACATATTTGTATTCAGAAATGTCTCATGAGTAAAACAGTAACCCCCATGTATAGGTTTTATGGTGTTTTGGAAAGTTACAGGGTCAAATATACGTCTTGTCTATTTATTTATTTTTTACATAGAAATTTCACAGATTGGTTTGCTGGGCCTAGGTTGCCTTTGAGACCGTATGGCAGCCAAGAAATGTAAGTTACCCCATCATGGCATACCATTTGAAAAAGTAGACATCCCAGGGTATTCAAAATGGGGTATGCCCAGTCTTTGGTAGTAGCCACTTGGGCAAAAACGCTAGCCAAAGTTAGTGTTCGTTATTTTTTTTCATTTTTCAAATAAAAACTGTACTTTTACTGATAATATTATTGTCAGTGTATAGTTAACTGCCCTGAAACACTCCTAGTTCTATTCAGTGATGTCTCACAAGCGCCACGGTACCCCCATGTATAGGTTTTATGGGGTTTTTCAAAGTTAAAGGGTCATATTTACGGCTTATCCATATATGCTTTTTCACAATGAAATTTGTCATATTGGTTTGCTGTGTCTAGGCTGCCTTTGAGACCGTATGGAAGCCAATAAATGAAAATGACCCCTTAATGGCATACCATTTGAAAAAGTAGACATCCTAAGGTATTCAAAATGGGGTATGGCCAGTCTTTTGTAGTAGCCACTTGGGCACAAATGCTAGCCAAAGTTAGTGTTCCGTGGTTTTTTTTTTTGCGTTTTTCACATAAAAACTGTACTTTTACTGATAATATTAGCATCAGTATATAGTTTACTGCCCTGAAACACTCCCAGTTCTGTTCAGTGATGTCTTACGAGCGCCACGGTACCCCCCATGTATAGGTTTTATGGGTTTTCAAAAGTTACAGGGTCATGTATACGGCTTATCCATTTATGCATTTTCACAATTACATTTGTCAGATTAGTTTGCTGTGTCTAGGCTGCCTTTGAGACCATATGGCAGCCAAGAAATGAAAATTACCCCTTAATGGCATACCATTTGAAAAAGTAGACATCCCATGGTATTCAAAATTGTGTATGGGCAGTCTTTTGTAGTAGCCATTTGGGCACAAATGCTAGCCAAAGTTAGTGTTCCATGTTTTTTTTTGCGTTTTTCACATAAAAACTGTACTTTTACTGAGAATATTATTGTCAGTATATAGTTTACTGCCCTGAATCACTCCTAGTTCTGTTCAGTGATGTCTCACGAGCAGCACGGTACCCCCTATGTATAGGTTTTATGGGGTTTTCAAAAGTTACAGGGTCATATATAAGGCTTACCCATTTATGCTTTTTCACAATGGAATTTTTCAGATTAGTTTGCTGTGTCTAGGCTGCCTTTGAGACCGTATGGCAGCCAAGAAATGAAAATTACCCCTTAATGGCATACCATTTGAAAACGTAGACATCCCAAGGTATTCAAAATGGGGTATGGTCAATCTTTTGTAGTAGCCACTTGGGCACAAATGCTAGCCAAAGTTAGTGTTAGGTTTTTTTTTTTTCATTTTTCACATAAAAACTGTACTTTTACTGAGAATATTATTGTCAGTATATAGTTTACTGCCCTGAAACACTCCTAGTTCTGTTCAGTGATGTCTCACGAGCGCTATGGTACCCCCCATGTATAGGTTTTATGGGGTTTTGGAAAGTTACAGGGTCAAATATACGCTTGTCCATTTTTGGTTTTACACATTGAATATTGGCAAAGCGATTTTCTGGGCCTATCTTGCCTTTGAGAGAGCATGACAGCCTGGGTAATAACATTTCCACTATTATGGCATACCATTTTCAAAAGTAGGCAACCCAGAGTATTTCAAATGGTGCATTTTAAGATGTTTGATCTAGCCACTTTATCAGAAATGAAGGCCCCACATAGCGGTAATAGTTTTATTTGTGCTTTTTTCCACACATGAACTCACTTTTCACAGGACATTTCTTATTCCTGGTATGAGTTATTGCAACAAAGCCTCACAATTTTTTTTTAACATTGTCTCCTGAATATAACAGTACCCCCATGTACCGGATTTTCTGTTTTTTGGGGGAAGTCACAGGGACAAATATATTAGATGTCCATTTCAAAGTTGGAAATTTGACAAGGTGATTTCCTGGGCCTATTTCGCCTTTGAGAGAGCATGGCAGCCTGGGTAATAACATTTCCACTATTATGGCATACCATTTTCAAAAGTAGGCAACCCAGAGTACAACAAATAGCAGACCTTCAGATGTTTGGTCTAGCAATTTTAACAGAAATGATGGGCCCATGTAGCAATTTCTACTTTTATTTTTGTCTTTTTAATCACATAAATTGCATTTTCACTAGAAATGTCATAATCCTGGTATTAGTTAGTGCACTAAAACCTCAGTATTTTGATTTAACACGGTCTTCTGAATATAACGGTACCCCCACGTATCTTATTTCAGATTCTTTCCGATAAGTACAGAGCGAAATATATTAGATGCCCTTTTAGCTTGTAAGTTTGACAAAGTGATTTGCTGGGCCTATGTGGCTTTTTAGAGAGCATGGCAGCCTGGGTAATAACATTTCCACCGTTATGGCATACCATTTTCAAAAGTAGGCAACCCAGAGTACAACAAATGGCAGACCTTGAGATGTTTGGTCTAGCCATTTTAACAGAAATGATGGGCCCATGTAGCAATTTCTACTTTTATTTTTGTCTTTTTAATCACATAAATGGCATTTTTACTAGAAATGTCATAATCCTGGTATTAGTTAGTGCACTTAAACCTCAGTATTTTGATTTAACACGGTCTTCTGAACATAACGATACCTACATGTACAATGTTTCCAGGTTTTTAGTATATCACAGGAATAGTACAGTACCCCCACATACACTTTGATCTGAAGGCAGAGAGAGGCAGATATATCTTTGACTCCGATACTGTAGCATTAACCCTGTGATTAGTTTTTTGCTTTTTTTTTTTTGAGAAGGCACATTTCAAGTACTACAAATGTAGAATTTTGAGTTGTTTGGTGTAGCCACTTTAGAATGGCTAGCATAAACAGGGACAGGCCAAGGTCAGGGGAATCCAGAAATCAGAGTAGTCGGTAAAACAAGCCAATGGGTCGGTACAGGCAGCTAACGAAGCACAGTCAGGACAAGCCGAGGTCAGGGAATCCAGGGAAATCAAGCAAACAAACTGCCAAAGTACCATACAGAGTGATTTAGTAGTTCAGCTCTGTATGGTAGACTTTGAAACAGTCTGTTATGCAGAGGGCAGGTAGGGATGGACAGGAGGGGCAATAATAACTGGAGTCCTTTCGGACTCCTCTTTTCCAGCAAACACGGCATCTTCGTTGGGGTGACCTTTTACAGTATGTCGGGGGGATTCGGGAAGGGAAATGTTTGCTGGAAAGTCGTTGGACATCTTCTGATTCCAAAGGAGGGTTAGGATTTGGGGTCTGAGCAAATATAATTTGGGACAAAATTTGGACCATAAACTCTAGAAATGGGCATGGTCTACCTATGGCTTCCTTTTTATAAAGCACATAGGCATTGAAAATTGCAATCTGGGTTATGTAGACTGCAATTTTCTTGTACCAGGTCCTACTCTTCCGGTTCACCAGATAGGGCTGTATGCACTGATCAGCCAAGTCTACTCCCCCCATAAACTTGCTGTAATCCACAATGCACTTCGGCTTCTCCAGCTGCTCAGTTCCACCTCTCACAGACACTGGCACTGAAGTTTCGTCGTGCATTGTAGACAACATGTACACATCTTTCCTATCGGTGAAGCGAAGGGCAAGCAACTCATCCTGGCGGAGCGCTGAAAGGGAGCCTCTAATGCGTCTACCTCTTGCCAGGGTTTGGGGGAAACCTCTACGATTCTTACGCACTGTGCCACAGGCTACGGTCTCAAAGCAAAATAGAGTTTTAAATAACTCTATGCTTGTGTAATAGTTGTCGACCCATAGCCTGTATCCCTTATTTAACAAGGGAAGGATTAGGTCCCATACTATCTTGCCACATGTACCCACAGAATCAGGGCATCCTGGTGGGTCAAGATGGCTATCCTTCCCCTGATAAATACGAAATGCCCATGTATATCCAGATTTTGATTCACACAATTTATACAATTTTACACCGTATCGGGACCGTTTAGAAGGGATATACTGTTTAAAAAGTAATCTACTCTTAAATTTCATTAAGGACTCATCTATACAAATATTTTCTTCAGGGACATCATTTTGGGAGAATTTGTCTGACAGGAGTTCAATTAGGGGACGAATTTTGTACAGCCTGTCAAACAAGGGGTCGTTTCTTGGGGGGCACAGTGTGTTGTCGTTAAAGTGGAGGAAACGCAGCAGCTGCTCATAGCGATCCCTCTTCATAACCCCAGGGAAAAGAGGGGTCGCCAGGATGGGGTGCTTGTACCAGTAGGACCTGATACTCGGCTTTTTGACAATGCCCATAACTAGAGTTAGGGCCCAAAATTTGCGCATTTCTGCGAGATCCGTGGGGTGCCACATATTACGCCGATTGTAATGTGACCCCGGATTCGCAGTCAGATATTGGTTGGCAAATAAATTGGTTTGCTCAACCAATAACTGAAATACGTCCTCTGACATAAACAAATCGAAATATTTGAGGGGCTCCCAAGCATCCACTATAACCGTGATGCCAGGGGTCGCCGTAAATGGGGGAATATCTGGGGCCGTCAGGTTTGGGGGCACCCAGTCTCCATCTGGCATTGGGATTGATGAGCGTCCTCTTGGTGGTGGGGCACCATCACTAGAGGAGTCAGTCATAGCCTCAATGTCAGAGGCAGTGATAGTGTCACTGTCTTGCAGAGTGTCACTATCACTGCCTGCCAGAATGGCGTACGCCTCCTCGGCCGAGTAGCGACGTGCCATTCTAGGGGGGGACTACTCAATAATTAATTAAAAAAGGGGGAAATTACTAAATTCCTACCTGCCTAACACCCTACTACCCACCCTCAAAAACCCACCAAAAATTTAATAAATGTACTGATCGCAGTTTAGGCTGCTGCGACCAGTACAGAAAGGGTTAATTTTTTATTTTATTTTCTGTTTTTTTTAATAAAAATAACCCCCCAAAAAAGTCAGCCTGATCAGAGAGCCCTCTGATCACAGTGATCACTGGTACAATACTGTACAGTAGCGATACTGGCTGTCACTGCGATCACAAACTGCAGATCACTGCGGATTGGCCACAGGGGACCTGCGTGGGTTGCCAGGCAGGTCCCCCAACTGTGATCTGCAGGGATCGGGAACATGTGGGTGGGCTTAAACGCCGCGGCGTGCTATGCCGTCGTGAAGGCGTTTAAGCCCATAAACGCCGTGACGGCATAGCACGTCGTAACGGCGCGAACGGGTTAAGAGCAACTGGAGGAAAAGAAATACAAAAATAAATACATTGATATGCCTCACACAATAAAAATATTATATTTTAGAAGTCAGATGATTATATGATGCATCATATCCATCACACATGTATATGTATACGACATTTACAAACACATTCAGATTCATAGAATTTTGAACTTTACATACAAATATTTTAGGGTGTGATACACACGGTTATACACTAACCACACAGTTGTAGCAAATTGAAATCTGAATTGCAGTAGTGAGGCTAGATTAGCCAAGCTGTGACTAAAATTAAAGGGACACTATAGTCACCGGAACAACTACAGCTTATTGTAGTTGTTCTGCTGAGTATAATCATTCTCGTCACGCTTTTTGCAGTAAACACTGTCTTTTCAGAGAAAATGCAGTGTTTACATTAGAGCTTAGGGATAACTCCATTGGTCACTCCTCAGATGGCTACTAGAGGTGCTTCGTGGGGCAGTGCTGCACAATGTGTAGCTCTGTCATTCAGTGTATCCACCCTCTACATGCAGACACTGAGCTTTCCTCATAGTGGTGCATTGATTCAATGCATCTCTATGAGCAGCTGTTGATTGGCCAGGTCTGTGTTTGGCTTGTGCTAGATCTGCCACTGATCTGCCTCCAATCTTAGCCTATGGAAAAGCATTGTGATTGGCTCAGAACAACACTCCTGATGATGTCAGCCAAGCAGGAAAATCAGGGGCAGAGGCAGCAACTGCAGACTTGAACAAAAGCAAGATTTTACTATATTTAGGGGGGGCAAGCGGAGCCTGATGGTGGATTTAACATTATAGTGTCAGGAATACATGTTCTATAGTGTTTTGTAGTATATTAAATGCACTTCCCTATAGCACCCTATTACTATCTTGGAACTTCTTTTTGGCACTCACCAGATTTCTCATCCTCTGCCCTCTTCATGTCACTGGTCACGTGGGGTTCCCTTCACTGTGCCATGACTATTGGACCTAATGAGGATTGCAATACACTTGTACATTGCTTGCCTTCGTAATCCCGTGAGACCAAGCACTCTGAGAAGGTATCTTGAAGCTGTGGGGAGCAAGTATAGTGCTTGAAATTCAATGGCAGAGTTGACAAATGAAGTAAAGCTTGACTGAAGCACCTCCTTTTGTCAACAAGACATTTATACATAAGAAAAGTAGTCGCTGTTCTGCGCTAACCAGCATCTCTATACAGAAAGTTCAGCATGTCTGTGCGGAAAGTGGAAACGCAGCACTGACTCAGGAAGCAACTCTAATGGCTATTTGAGTGACTGCCATGAGAGGTGTAACTAGCCAACAATGTAAACACTGCCAGAAGCACTACATTAAGCTGTATTGGTTCTGGTGACTATAGTGTCCCTTTAACCCAGCACTGACCTCTGCTGAATTACACACCTGTTAAAGAGACACTCCAGGCACCAAAATAACTTCATCTAAATTACAATTGTTTTGGTGGCCCCTGGAGGCACTCTAACCCCTTAAATTGCCTCCAGCGCTGGTCTCCTCTCCTTCCCTGGCGGCTTTCAGCTTCTGAATTTTAGGATTCAGTAAGCGCAGAGTACCTTTTGCAAGCCAGCTTCGTGAATGGGGGATCACTAATTGCTGAGATCGTCAGCTGACTGTTCTCAACCAATCAGCGGTGTGCCTGCCCGGCGGCACTCCGCGCTTCCTGAATCTTATAATTCTGAAGCCGGAAAGCTGCCAGGGGAGAAGAGACCAGCGCTTGAGGCAACTATCGGGTTAAACTGTTCAAGACTGTCTCCAGGGGCCTCCTGGCACCAAAACAACTTTATTTTTGGAGAGTTCTTTTATGCGCTTCATATGCTTTTTGTTTCTAATTTCTGTGATAGTAACGTCCAATATGATACATAGATTTATAGTTACAACGTTTGGAACAACTTGAGGAGGATGTCAATATGATCTCATGATAAAGAACTATAGCGGTGCAAAACTTTAAAAGTGGAGCAGTTTCTATGGTGATTTCACCACTCTTAGAATGTTTACAGTCCATCTATCAAGGTGTATGAAAAACAATGGGACTAGCACAGGGTTTACATAACACACCAACCAGACACACTTGTCATAGCAACCAACCCTAGACATGTTTACCAAATCGCTTCTTATTCTATTCCACTACCCAAAATGTGCCAACATTGAACAGACTCATCTTAAAAGTTCACAAAAAAAACCTCCAGTGGCTGTGTTAACCTCTTCATGACAAATGATTTACCCAGACTGTCTCGTTATAAACCCTCACACCCTGTTACAAAGGGGTTAATTTCTACAGCTGTGCTGTCTATGTTTGCCTGTAACCCCAGACCTCATGGCAATCCAGACAGACACACACACACCAGGCAGTCACAAAGGGAAGGAAAGGGGGAGGCAGCTAGCAGCAAGCATTGCCACAGCTGTGCAAGTTAGCATGCTTCTATCTCTGTATCCAGCAAACCAATAGGGCCTGGAGGGTGTAGATTGTATGGGAGGCTGGCCATTGCTTCCCTGAATGCAGCTGCAGCTTGGGAGGTCCTTCTCACTGCCTCCTCTCTTTTTTTTTTTTTCCTCTGCTCATTTACTAAGCATGGACTTTTTTCTTTTTTTTGTTGCAATTATACAGCTGCTGTGTGATCCTGGTCACGCATGCGTGGGGCACTATCTAAAAATGAACATCCAATTCAATGCCATGTAATGGGGAGGACTGATGTGTGCCGGTGTTATTATCCCTCCGCCTGGACTGGTGCTGAGAGGAGAGCACATCTAGGAGAGCAGCATGAAGCGGCTGTTGCACAGGGAGTGGGCTGCTGCGGCTCTCCTGTCTCTCTGATCCTGATCTTCCTGGAAAAGATGGGTCTGTAGGAGCTCAGAGCCCCCAGGTCAGTGCCTCCTCTTTGGCTATAAAACAGCTGTATGTGTTACCTCCCGTCCATGTTCATGGGAGATCCAGGGCTGATATAGATTTTAACGCCCCCTCCTTAACCCTTTCCTGTAGAAATCGATGCAGTAGTGAGTGTCTGAATAGCAATTTAAGGGTTAACGTTCTAAACCTGGAACCCTCAGCAAGACTGTTCCATTGGTTTCCATGGTGACTGCTCCCCATTTAGCACTTTGACCCACACTTGCTTTCGATACTTATGGCCCTTTGCTGGCCCTCCATGCCAATTCATTGCCAAATCACTGTATTCTGCAATGATGCATGTCTTATTTACTGTAAATCTTAGATGTGTTTGTATAAACTAGCAATTTATTCATAGCTTTTGATATACTACATTTATATATGTTTGTGTTTTTATCTTATTTAATAATGCTGTGCATGGTCATATTACAGCAATGCACTGTACTCTGATTTCACCCCTCAGCGCCACAGTGGGTGGGCTTGTTGCTAATTTTAGTTGTCTCTAATCCATTACCATACAGTAGCTTGGCAGTGCCATACCTATTGCTTTTTGATTGGGATATAATGCATCCACATTGATCACATATGATTAATGCTCACAGTTTGCAGTGCCGTCTCTAGAATTTGTCCACTAAACAGCACATTGGGGGAAAAAAATAATAATTGGAAAGATAAAGCTAAAAAACAAGTTGGGGGGGGGAGGTGGGGCAGGGGGGGGGGGCTGAATTGGAGAATGTTGACTTGAATTTCATAATTTCAGTTAACTGTTTAGTTATGAAGCTGTGATTTCTTGGACCACTGGTGTGAAGTGGGCATCTCCTGCAGATAGGATGCTACAGGTCCATTTCTATACACCCACACAGTGTGGGTGCAGTGACTTGGCTTCAGTCTTCAAGCTTTGCTGCATATTTGGTACAGCTGGTTACATCTTGTGAAGTCTTGTGTTGTAGGTTGTGCAGAACTGCAAGGCGAGAGAATTGGAGGTTGGCACTATCAGATGGGTAAAACCGTGGGAGGCAGATTTTTCTTGACAGACTAGGCCATTGATGGTGCAGGCAGAGGGAAATCAATTAATGAAAGGTCAGGAGATAAAACGTTTGTAGGTGTAAAGGGTATATTTTTGGCTCTGTACGTGTCATAACATGCATAGCACAGAGTGAGGGTAGCTTGGTTAGATATAAAAATAAGCAAATACATGGCAGAGGTGCCTTAGAAAGGGCATTAAACAGAAAAGAATGAAACCTGTAAAATATAATGATATTTAGTAGAAAATTATTTAGCACTATTTATGTGATAATTTACATGGATTGTGTATAAAAATACCTTACGTCAGCCATTTCCAATGTGTAAGGTTTTGCTCTGGATATTGGCCTTCCTCTATCGTGTTAGAAATTGTGTGTGTCTTAAAGTATGTGTGAAATAGAGGTGAGTGTGTGTGTGTGTGTGTTTGACCCCATTACACCCTTGACTGCCAAAGTAAAATCATCATACATGTCCCACATAAAACTCAATCAGTTGATAACCGCTACACTTGATGGACTATTTTACATACCTCCATTGGCATGTAACCTACATGGAGAAATGGCACGTTTGTTTATATTAAACATTATGCAATCTTGGGAAACCTGTAAACTGCGTTAGTGGGCTTTGACTTTACCGTCGTGGGAATGTTATTGTTGAGTTATCCCTAAGTTCCATAGGGTCTAGTTACAACTGAGTATTCTGCCAACGGACATGTTAAATGTCTGTAAATATTACAATCATGTGAATTTATAGGGAATTCCAACCATTTCAAAGAAAATATATGTTGTATACTAAATCCTATGATGCATTTGTGTGTCTAGGAGACATAATTGTCCTACATTTAACTGGTCAAAATACATTTCCTCTGTCTCCATTTTAACTGTCTTGGAAAATCCGTTATTTTTTGTTGTACAATTGCACAAATTATTTTTATGAAGCATAGCCATTAATATGTTTTCAGAAACTATTTCTATTTGGTTGTACTCTTTGTCCTTAAAACTGGGTGCAACAGAGTTGTTCACTAAAGTGAGAATTCAAAGTGTTGTGCTGCCAGTTCTGCTACTTGGGCCCCACATTTAAAATTTTCTTTGAATACTTACCATAGTAAATAACCCTGCATGTACTGGATAGATCACTAAAACCTGTATTATTAAGAGCATTTAGTATTGCGATATACTAACATTTGCCATTAAGAGAATTTTATATTTTTGTTAATGTTTGAGTCTACTTACAGACCGAACAATGTAAATATATTCTTCATAATTAACATATTACCAAAATGCAGGTGATAAAACATTTTGGGTCTTTTAAATGTAAGCATCTGGATGTAACTCTTTAGTGGCTCATGAAAATATTTCCTAAATATTCTGTAATTCCACTATGCTGCCAGTTCGGCTACTTTGGACCAACATTTTTTTACTTTGAATTCTTTTTTTTTTAGTAAAAAAAAAAACTCTGCATGTACTGGATAGATCACTAAAACCGCTAGTAATTGGAGCGTTGACTATTGTGATATACTAACTTTGTCATTAAAGGAACACTATAGGGCCATAAATACAAAGCTGTATTCCTGACCCTATAGTGTTAAAACACTACTTAGGTGCCCGGCTCCCCTTACCCCCTTTAAAAAAGCTTTAAACGTACTATTTTCAAGTGCTGGGTGAGTCCACACACTCTCAGCCAATTCAATGATTTCCCGTAGGGGAGCATTTGGAGGCTAATACGCATGCTCGGCAAAAAGCAGTGCCGCGCCTTATCAGCATCTCCTCAAAGAACAAGGAGACGCTGAATGTCAGTTCTGCTTATTGTGCAACACTGGCCAAGGAAGCACCTCTAGTGGCCATGTGATCTACCTACAGATAGATGTTGGAAAATCTACCTTGGGCACATAGAGTTCATGAATCAGGTTGCCACAACTATCCTTGACAAGCAAATGAGCACAGATAGACAATGCGTTTCAGACTTCACTCTGCATTTCCGCAGGTACCATTAGTAGGGGGACGCTGTTTTAGACAGCCTTTTTTAAACCAAAGCATTAGGTTGTGATCTAAAAGGACCAGTGCCAAGAAACCAGTCATGGAATGTACATTTTCAACCTGTGTGGTATTAAAAATTACTCCTACTCTTACCACTTTCAAATTGCTCCTGGAAGCCAAGCCCAACTTTAGCTCCTCCCCCGCCATACATTTTTACACATACTATACGGTAATTATGAAAGTGTAATTGATTGCTGCAGAGCACTAGTACTGAATGTCTAAAATAGTGAATGCCTTGCCATGCTATATTTTATGTAGACCGGTTGGAATCATAGTTCATCCCGAATATTGTTTTATTACTTTGTGTTCTTGTTGAATAGTACTTACCTCTTGTGTGACTGCAAAAGTTAAATAAAGAATTTAAAAAAATATGGCTTTCTTAATCTCATGTAGGGCCTGATTTTTGTCAAATGTGTAAATTGCCACATCATGCCGTCTTGTAAGACAAAAAATATTTTTTTTTACGGCATCTCGTCGTGCAGATTTGAGAATGTCTGTCTGTGTGTGTGTGTGTGAAAAATTTCACGATTTTGGGGAATTTTCACAGACCACCATTTAGAACCCTTGTGCATGCGTTAGAGAGTACACTGGTGATGTTAGCTCCTGGCAGTTAAAACATGGCAACAAAGAGGAGAGAATTTCAGGTGGGAATATGACATTCCTCCTTCTCCCATCAGGTGCCACAGTATAAGCAAATATGTTACTTCAGGGTTTCCAATTAAAGGGACACTGTAGGCACCCAGACCACTTCAGCTCATTGAAGTGGTCAGGGTGCAAACTCCCGTCACCCTTAACCCTGAGCATGTAATTATTGCAGTTTTTATAAACTGATATAATTACCTGCTAGGATTAACTTCTCGTCTAGTTGCTGTCTACCAGACAGCCACTAGAGGGACTTACGGGTGGATAGGCGACTTTTGGTCGCCTAGTCGATGCTGGACGTCACTGGAATCGAATAATGCTTTCCTATGGGTAAATTCTAATGAGAGTGCAGCCATTGCTGCGCATGCGCATCACAGCAGCCGGCGGGGGAGGGGTGTGGGCGGAGCTGAGCCAGCGCCGAGGGACATTGGTGCCTGACCCAGGTAAGTGACATAAGGGGTTATTAACCCCTTTGGCACCACAGAGGGGGGAGGGGGGTTGGGGGGGGCTTGACAGAAGGGGAAGCTATAGTGCCAGGAAATCGAGTTTGTTTTCCTGGCACTATAGTTTCCCTTTAAGGAAAAGGTGCTTTGCCTTTTGTTACGTATTTGATTCTGTGGCTTTTTAGACTGTTATTAACCCCTTTATCATAGTTGGAGCAATCCTTTACTTTGACAGATAGCAATTCAAGTCTTTTTAGTGAATACTTTATTTTAATTTGGTATGTTTTTTTATTGGTAATTAGATCTGTCCCCAGTTATGAAGTTAAAAATATAAACTTACCTGAAATCCAGTACCGGGCTTAGCTCCTCACAATGGTTGCCACACCCCTTCTGCTTTCACTGTCTCCCCTGTGAGGTTATAGAGAAACATTTGATTGGGCTGTTTTACAGACTCGAAGAGCATGCACTTCAATATGTAACTATTGCATGAGCACCGATCTGAGCCAGTCATGGTAGGGAGTGTGGGTAGACAGATGATGACAACAGACTAATTTTTTGCACAGAATTGACATTAGGCAGCCCAGAGTTCCTGGTTGCCTGATTCAGGAGTGGGGGTTGCGACTATCCGCCGGCACAAACTTTCAAATATCTCCGACTGTAACTCTCTACATACAGAGTAACCCTTTATAGGAAGCCTTTCAACCACCCTGCACTAGTTGAGAGTATATGATTAACCGGAGCAATGCACAAAAATGCATACAAAATAAATAAAGTGAAAGGTGGGTGGAGTGCAGTGAGAAAACAGAGTGCAGGCAAGCCTCTGTGAGGAGGTCACTCCAACCACAAATATATACACCAAAAAACAAAAATGCATAATGATAACACCCATATGACGGGAATGCTATCACCCTCCCCTATGACCTGCATTTTTGTGTGAAATATTTTCAATAAAGTTAACTCTTTTTACAACATTTGTGAATGTCTCGCCTACTGAATTTAAATGATTGTATAGTCTAGTAATAATTTCCGACCCATCAGGTTTATTTATCACTTCTCTGGCTTCATTCTGTATAAAATACATTACAAAAAAGGCAAAAAGAAAAGGTATTTTATACAGCAAATTACTAGGCTCTGCTCCTTGTGCAGTATCTTTCGCTTCAAACATTTTCTCTCTGCTCTTACAGTTTTCTATGGGAGAGCTTTAGTTTTCTCCGACTTTTCTACAGGTAAATCGAGAATAAAGCATGTGGATAGACATACTAAGGGCATCATAATACAGACTAACATATTACCTAATTGTAGACATTTACTAATTGCACAAATATATATATTCACATTTTAGAATTGTTTTAGCATGTGTGATTACCACACTGTAATGGGTTCTTGAAACCTGTAATTTTGTGCAAGTGGTATTTACCATGTGTAACTGTATTGACTATTTATCAAATTCACACAATTACTATTGTTATACTGCTTTTGGACAGTTAAAGGGACACTCTTAAGCACTAAATCCCTACATCTTAACATAGTGGTTTTGGTGCAAATATCCTGTCCATGTACCTTCTCCATAACTCCCAACATTTATATTACGCAAATCCGGATTGTGCCACAAAGGGGTCTTGCCAACTAGCAATATCCATGATGGGTGCTACTGAAACACTTCCTGCAGGGTTCAAGTGCCTCCTGCACAGTGTGAGCACATCTAATGATGCCCTCATGCTTTGCTGCTCTGGGACACTTCCCCAAATGAGGAATGCCAGGGAACTATGGCGGGCCAGAACCCTGAAATAAGGACTGTCCTGCTGAAAGCCCCACTTCTCCTTTTGTAAACATTGCATTTTCTGTGAAGTTTTCATTGCTCACGAAGAACACCTTCAGAGGTTGTCACTTAGACTGCAATCCTTTAGTTCTTGGCATCCTTACCCAGCATAAAGATGCTGAATGCTCCTCATGATAGATGCATTATGAGGAGATGCTGATTGGTGCAGCATAGGGATTGCTGCACATGCACTGTAGGGCCATAACTACTTCTCTATGGAGGATCTTTGGACTGGCCCACAGATCATCCTCGTGATAATCTAAAAAAAAAAAAAAGGAGGAGCAGCAGCCGCTGTGAGGCCTAAACTGTGAGTAAAACATATAAAGTTTTACTTTTACTGAGGAGGTGGGTGCCACTAAATCTAAATCAACAGGAACAAACTTTAATGGAGAAATTCACCTTAAACTACCTTTAAGTTGAAAATAAAGGAAATTCGAAATAATTAGTAATTTCCTTTTCATATACCATTCATTGTTACGGTTACTTTTTCAATTGTGGTTGATTAGTACGTGACCCTCATGACTGCTAAATAGGGAAACGGGAAACTAAATGGATTAGCTGACTTTTACATTTGCTTTTACTCATAATATGTATTTCTGTAAATGAATAATGCATTTTTTTACATGGCTCACTTTGAATGGCTATTTAATGGCTGCAATTATCTTCATAATGGTTTATTTGTGTTAAAAGGATTTTTTATTACTGAGATGGTAGAATAGAACCCTTATCTGAATCTTCACAAGTAGACTTGTACATTTTGGTTTTGGCTAAATCATGATTCATCCGAATTTCAGGTGATTGGCAATACATCTGAAATTGAGAAGCACAAATCGGTCAGTGGATGTATCCCAAAACAAATGGAACGGCCAATGGACAAACCGTTTTGTTTGTTTGGTGATTCAGACTTTACAAATCTCAACTGTTACTAGCAGCCAGTGGGCAAATAGTAAAAAAAAAAAAACCTTGCCAGTGGAAGGGTTAATCATGTGGTAGCTGGCCATTACTTACTAGTCCGTTACCACATTAAAAAGTTAATAAAAAATAAAAACACAAAAGCCTATGGAGGTCAATATGCCATCCACATTACCCCTCCCCGAAACCTGCCATGACATTTAGGGACAACAATTTAATAAAAAGAAAGGACATGCAACACCATATTGTCCACCACAGTCTACTTTCTTTCCTCACAGTAATAGTAGTTATCCCAGGCTTTAAAATCTCAGCCAGAGCACTCTGATTGGTTGGCTTGGAGCCAACCAACCAAATCATTCTAGGAGGCAAGTCTCGCCTCTCTTGAGACTTGCTTGGGAATATTCCACATAGATGAAATTCAGTTTGTCTAAATGAATTTGGACAAACCAAATGTTTTGTCATGCACAAGACTAATCATTCGTGCTTTTGGAAGAATGTAATTTGGTTAAAATGAACTTTTATAAGCTAATAACCAGTTCTACGTGTAGATTTTCTTTAAATTCGGAAGGATAGTAAATTAGTCATCGCTTCTTAGTAGAGATACTCCTTTTGTAAATATGCTCCAAATTTATTTATGTATGGTAAACGAGTATCAACCACCATAAAAATAAGAAGCGATCATAACAGACCATGACAATTTTAGATATTCATCAAAAGGAATATTTTTAAGTTTTATTTTATTTATTTTTTTTCTGTATTTTTTTTTTTTTTTTACTCAATTATTTTTTCATTTTACATTAAAGGAACACTTCAGCGAGTACAATCCCTATCACTGTTCCTCTTCTCCTGTCCCCCTCAACCATGTAAAGGTAAATATTCCAACGCCAATGTCCCTTGGTGCTAGGTCATGCTCTTCCACCTCCATGTCAACCGAAATGAAAAGAAGTGGTCTGGGTGCCTATAGTGTCCCTTTAACCCCTTAAGGACACATGACATGTGTGACATGTCATGATTCCCTTTTATTCCAGAAGCTTGGTCCTTAAGGGGTTAAGGAAAATGTAACAATAAAACAATGATATGGATACGATCTAAATTTGTGCAGAATATCTAACATTGTTACTGAGTCTTCTCTTGAGTTTACAGTTAGCTGGGGGTTTGCTTTGTGATGTGATTGCAAGATTTGTAACTACTTGTCACTAGTTCACATGCATAACTTTTCTCAGTAAGTTTTGAACTGTGAAACCAAGAAAAATTAAAGCATGACCTCATCAAAATGTGGAACTAATGATCTGGTCAAACGCCAGAGGTAAACTGCTTACATTGACCCTATGACTAATTACAAAGCAAGCAGTACAGTAATATTACAGTAATATTAACATGATATGCTTCATAATATAAATAAACCATTTTCTATGCTATGGCACAGAAGATCAAGGTAGCTAAAAATAAAAAAAATATTAGACATGATTTTGCCTTTATCATTTTTGGTTAAATTCACATGAACTCTAGTTGTGTACCTGATTAATGTATCATAGGTGGGTGAACACATTTTGTCTGTTGATGGAACAACCTAAGTTTTTTTTTTTTTTTTTTTTTTTTTCTACTCAAAAATAAAGAGCTGGTTTTCATGAATACTATTTTAGAAAAGCTTTTATTGCTCTCTATAAGTGGAAGGCCGTATATGAAAGGAATAATCTATAATCACTACACATATTAAAAAGCCAAAGCAAGGTTAAACCATATTGTTGCCACCATGTGTCGGATGGGATTGCTGTATGTATGTGCTACAATCAGACCTGCCCAGTAGTACGTTAGTTTCCTTACTTTCTAACACTACTATATGCTTATCCATGTATAACTCATGAGTCCTTTGTTGGAAACTTTCTTTGGGCATCTAGCTGCTTAAAGAGTGGTTACAATGTTTGGCGTTGCCACTATAAAAAGGTTCCCATGAATACAGGGGTCAGTGACTATAATATTACAGGATCTTCCACTTATTATTCTACACTTACATCAGTGACTTAATGGAACATTTTAGTGTTGGGAATACAAAACTGTATTCCAAAAACTAAAGTGTCCCTCTGCCTCTCCAGTCATGACAGTTTTAAAATGCTTTTTTTCACTTACCTGGTTCCAGCGCCATAATCGCTTGGTGCTGATTCAGTCTCCTCCATCACGGAGATGGGGAACATAAGGCGCATGCGCGGCGTGCGCCAAGCGCGCATTGGGGCTTCCCTATAGGACAACATTGAATCAATACTTTCCTAAGGGGGTTTTCAAGGCACTGGAAACTCTCATGCAAAGAGTGAGGACATCCAGCATCGTTTCACGGAGTAAAGCTCCAGGAAGCGCTTTTAGTGGTTGTCTGCAGGTTAACCCTACAATGTAATTACCGTACATACTAGAGTATAAGTCGAGTTTTTTGGCACATTTTTGTGCTCAAAAAGCCCCCTCGTCTTATACCCTAGTCTAGGTCTGTATTATGGCAACTTACATTGTCATAATACAGACCATGACATGTTGGGGGCCGGAGCAAGCTGTTACTTACCTTTACAGCAGCTCCGGTCAGCTCCCAGCACCTCCGCGCAGCTCATGTTAAGCTCCCAGTGTAAACCTCGCGAGACACGCGGGCCGCAAGATTTACACTGGGAGCAGACCGCGAGACTGGCAGTAAGTACCGGCCCTCCCCCTGCACAGCCCCCCCTCCCTGGCCAAGTATGAAGTAGGGAGGGGGGGACAGAAATTAAAATAAAAAAAATAAAAAATAATAATAAAAATGCCCAGTTGATGGGAGTCTGACTCCCTTTTCTAACTCCCTGTATTTAATGCAGAGTGTGTGCATTATATACACACACACACACTCTGTATATAATGCATAGTGTGTGTGTGTGTATATAATGCACACACTGCATTATATACAGGGAGTCAGACTCCCATCAACCTGAGTCACCCTTTTGCACCTAAAAGGTAGGCAACAGGAGGGTGACTTAAATATTATCTACGGTATATTTAATATTAAGTGTGTGTGTATGTGAGTGTATGTGTGTTTGTATGTATGTGTCTGTCTGTAATATGTATGTGTGCCTGTCTGTTTGTATGTGTCTTTGTATGTATGGCTTGTGTGTGTCTGACTGTGTCGATATGTGTGTGTGTGTGTCTCTGTATGTATGGCTTGTGTGTGTGGGTTATTGTCTGTCGGGGGGGGGGGTAAGAAGGAGGGATGGAGGGGCCACTGGTCCCACTTACCGGTTCTCCGGTGCAGTGCGGGTGTTCTCCGGTCTCTCCCACTCATCCTCTGCAGCCTCTGTGGGTGGTCCAATGACTGTTGATATCACCGCTCTTCTTTTCTCCTGCACGCCAGCTGTAACGCAGCGCATGCAGTAACACTGCATGTATAGTATGAGCCCCAACACAAGCTGCTCTATGCAAACATAGTTGCCATTATTTTTCAAAGTCTTTTTTTATCCTGTTAGGAATGGATCCCAATACTTCTAATCCCGGACCAAAACAAAAACGCAGGTCATACGAAGCTGGTTTCAAGCTCAAGGTTGTGTCAAGAGCAGAATAAAGCAATAACAGTATTGCAAGTAGGGAATTTTTTGTTGGCGAAAAACAAGTGAGGGAGTGGCGGAAAATGAAAGCTGACTTGGAAAAGATTCCAAAGGCAAAAAAAAGCTTGACGTGGTTTAATGACTTCATATGGGGCTCTAGAGACTGAATTGCATAAATGGGTTATGGAGTGTCGTCAAAATGGTTACTGCGTAACACGCATGGGAATTCGCTTACGTGCCCTTCAAATGGCTAAAAATGACAAATTAAAAGCACCAGGCATTGAAAATGTTGTTGCATCAGCAGGATGGTGTACCCGCTTTATGAATAGGTTTGCCCTATGTTTGCGGCAAAGAACAAAGATTTCACAGAAGTTGCCAAAAGACCTTGATGACAAATTGATGTCATTCCATTCATTCATCATAAAACAAAAAAGGATCCATAACTATGACCTGGGAGATATTGGGAACATGGATGAAACACCTATGACCTTTGATCTTCCAAGCAACAGAACTGTGGCAAGTTTGGGAGACAAAACTATTTTTACTCAGAACCACAGGAAATGGAAAAAAAACATTTCACAGTTGTTCTGTCATGTTTGGCTAATGGAATTAAGCTACGGCCTGTCATTATTTTGAAAAGATAGACCTTGCCTAAAAAGGTCAAATTCCCACCACGAATTACAGTGCGCGCACATGTTAAAGGCTGGATGGATGAAGATGGAACAAAAAAATGTCTGGAAGAAATTTGGAACGGACGACCAGGAGCAGCCTTAAAGAAAAAACATCATTGCTAGTTTGGGATATGTTCAGAGCCCACACATCTGATGACATAAAAAAATTGGCAAAGTCTTCTCAAGTTACTTTGGCCTTTATTCCAGGTGGGCTTACATCTGTATTGCAGCCCCTAGATGTGTGTTTAAATAAACCTTTCAAAGACCATGTGCGAAAGAGGTGGCATGAATGGATGTCATCTGGTCAACCCCGACTGACAAAAGTTGGAAATCTGATGAAGCCCGACATAGAATTGATAGCAACTTGGGTTCGTGATGCATGGGAAGAGATTCCAGAGGACATCTTTATTTATTTCATTTTTTTATGAAACTCTGGTAGGGCTTACAGAAAGGAAGGGGAGTATCAAAAACAATCATAAATTTTCATTGCAGCGATGTTATACAAGTGATACACAGTGTGATAGGGTTTCGTACAGGCTAGTATTTGTTTAGGTGCGTATATCGTGGGGGCGCGTGAGTATGTGCATTTCTGGTTGCCCTGTAGTAGGTGTTCTTGTAGAGTGATTCTTTCAGGTCGAACTTACAGGGTTCTGTGTTGTGAGCGTAGTTGTAGGCATTCACGGTCAGTGCTTTGAGGGTGTGTGTGTGTGTGTGTTTTTTTTGAGTGTATCAAATAATACTTGTGAGTGTGTGAGAGAATGTATGTCTGTCAGAGTGTGTGTGTTTGTCTGTCTGTCTGAGATACAGATGTACATTTGTGTGGACACCCAGTATATCAGTACGATCCACTGTAACATTCTTTTACACTATCACCCAGCCCAATATGCCTTTACCTCTCCCTCCCCTCCCCCCCTGATTATTTCCTATTTGGTGGAATTTTTCTACCATGTGATTTATCCAGATTTTTTGCCAGTTTGGTATTGGCCAGTTTTTTGGCCAGTTTTGTATTGTCATCAGTCTTCTGTCTGCAGCCTCCTTCTGGCCTGATTTTCATGTTCCTCACCATGCTACATATATACTTTATATTTGCATTACCTTTACTGTGTTATTAATTTAATGTATTAGTAGTCAATTCATAGGTAACATGCCCACTTAATGCCGTTGTATATTTTCGTGTTTGTCAGAGTTGTGTTTGGTTGGACGGTTACTATGTGTAAATACAGCTGTGTACACTTTCTTCCCCAGTGTCCTCATCCATTTCAGTCTGTTACGTCTGTTTTATTTTTCAGTTTTCTGTTTATTATATTACAAGGTACCCTAACGCACCTCTCAGAAAGGAAGTTTTCACCCCAGGTATCTGTTGTATTTTTGATGATATAGTACCTTACAGTTTACATTGTGTGATTTTAATGGCCATGTAGGATTCAAATATGTGGTTTCCAATTGTTCAATGATTTATCCAAATGAAAGAATATACCTAAAGTACCTTGCTTTAAATTGTACCTTTTGCGGTCTAATGTAAAGCTGCTGATTCTATTGGAGTTTCACTGTTCCATCTATAATTTGATGGGATCATAAGGCGCTTGCTGCTGTCGTTTGATGAGTTTGACCTTTCATGGAAGACAAAGGGACTTAGATTAGATTCTATCAGGAATAATGGGACTAAAACATCCAATTATCACTTTAGATGAAGGGTTTTGAGAATACACTGTAAGCCAATTAGTCCACTTGCATGGCTATACAATATAGCTGAAACATGTAGGATTTCATTCTAGTTCTATATCCAAACTAAGGATACCCAGCGCCATTAGTAATTGGGCATTTTACCAAATGGGTAAACTCACATGGGACCAAATTAAACAGGTGACCGAGAAGTGTGAAACTCAAAAAGCAGATGGCGCGTTTAATGACTTATTATTCTTGTCTAACAGTGGGAAAGAAAAAATATGTAAGCTTACAAAAACTCAAATTTACATTAATATTAGAAGGATCAAAGTCAATATCCTCTATAAGGTAATATTTCAAACTTGTATAAGAACAAACATCATAATGTTGCCTGGTGTCAATACTAGCCAATAAAAGGGACTGAATTAAGCCATATCTGAAGAAATGTTTTGCTGTGCAAGTTGGAGACTAATCCTAGAGTGGGTAAATATACAGAAAGCGCAATATCTACCATTTAAACATATATCTTTGAAAAACGCAACAGCTAACAAAGTTATGGAGTATTTATTAAAGGGACACTATAGTCACCAGAATGTCTATAGTAAGTCCTTACAGACTGAGCTCTGTGACCACATTGTGTTTACATTGTTGCCTAATAACAGTTATAGTGGAAGTCACTCAGACAGCCAAAAGAGGTGCTTCCCTATTTTTAGCGATGCTAAATGCACCCCGTAGAGATGCATTGGTTCATTGCATCTCTATGTAGAGTTGCTGATTGGTGCAGTGCGATGTTCAGCTTAGGAGAGCATTGGATTGGATGAGATCATCAAAAGTGATGTCTCAGCCATGGAGAGCCTGGAGGAGAAAAAAGGTTAGGTTAAACCAGGGCTCAACTGATCCCAGACGCCAGGTCAGTGTTTGTCTGTCTGTAACTTTGTGAGAGTGTGTGTGTGTGTGTCTGTCAGTGTTTGTCTGTGACTGTGTGAGAGAGAGTGTGTGTCTGCCTATAAGTGTGTGCATTTAGGTCACCAGCCCCCTCTGATGGCATGGGAATGGTGTTCTTACCTTGTTCCCCAACGCTATGCCGGTCACGCTGCAGTTGGCCAGCCTCTATAGCTGAGATTATCAATTACCAATCAGCATCTCCTCGTAGAGATGCAATATATTAATGCATCTCTATGGATAAAGTTCAGCGCCTCCATGCATAGTGCAGCACTGAGATAGGAGACACTTTAGTGGCCGTTTGAGTGACCGCCATTAGAGGTGTTACTAGGCAGCAATGTAAACACTGCCTTTTCCATGAAAAGGCAGTTTACTTTGAAAAGCCTGCAGGGACAATCTATAGAGATCAGACCACTACATTAATCTGTAGTAGTTCTGGCGAGTATAGTGTCTATTTAAGAATTTAAGATCCTAACTTTTATAGCTGCTCCTAGATTGAAAGCAAATTTGTCAAGCCCTGGGTTAAACACCTTTTTACTGTGATCTAAGTGGGGCCGAAGACCTGCACGTTTCATTCCTGACACTATAGTGTTCCTCCCACAGTCTTCTTCACGTCCGCTATGGAGATAGCCTAGCAACCACAACTGTATTTACTATGCATGAAGAACCTGTGGGAGTTGTCTTCTGCTCTTCATTCTCAGTCAATTTTTGACAAAGAGCCTATGCTGAAGAAATGATTGACCAATTGACATACCTTTATCGAAATCTGCTGACACAATGTATCGATAGAATGTAATGTTCTTTAAATAAAGTATAGGTTGTACTACTTGACTTGTAATGTAATGCTGTATTATGTTACTGTGTCTCTATCTACTAGAGTAGAGTACTCCGGTCACAAGCATGATGGGGATTGCTTGGTGATATCAATGGGAGTGGTTTTGTTTTTTTAGACCAACTTCATCTGCCCTTGTGCAATCCTGCTGAACATGCTTGCCTTCTTATCTGTATCATGTTATGGCGTCCAATCCTTAAAGGGACACTATAGGCACCAAATCAACTTTAGCTTAATGAAGCAGTTTGACCAATGACCAATTGTTCCTGTGTCATTGTGTAATTGTCTCATTTATTGTAAAATTTCCCTCTTTCCTAATATTTTAAAGCGTTGCGGAATTAGTTGGCGCTATATAAATACCAATAATAATACACCAACATAGCTTCCATGAACATGTTGTATAGAATTTAAAGTTGTACAATATGGTGTGCTGGTCACATGCCAGACATGGACCTAAAGTGGTTTCATCTAATAATGCTAATGATTACAGCACCTATTTAAAATACACTATATGTGTATTACTGTCTTTTTGGTGTAGAGCCACCACGTTAATTTATCCATTGTAATTTGTGGCAGTTTGAGTTTCTTTAGGTATGCTTAGAGTGTATGGTTGGCACAGATGAAGAATGTGCCAAACAAGAGAGCCCTGCTGGTGGAACAACTAAAAGATCTGTCCGTCTGCCTATCTATCTGACTTTGGCTTTCATTTAATAAGCTTTCCAAACAATTCAATACTGTTCGAAAATCCTCCCTGATTCTGTATCTACTCAAAAAATCCTATAGATTGTAATGGTGACTTCTGTAGATATATCATCTAGAAGGATTTTCTGACAGTATTGAATCATTTGGAAAGCTTATTAAATTGAGGCCTGTCTATTTTAGACAATAAAGACACCTTAAGTATACTACTCCCACCTTTTGAATGCATTATGTGGTATCTCATGCTTCCAACATTTCAAATGGACAAAGAGGGACACATTAATTTTAGTGGGACTGTACTGTACTGAGGCCATCGATGTGACTGTACTGATACAATTTAGGTGTCTTATTAACAATCTATTCAATTACAATGTAATTTAGAAGAAACACAATGCATTCTTATTTACACAGACTGATTTCTAAACACGTTTACTGATGTTTAAATACAAATGACTGTGATTATTATTGCTGTGGAACTCTGTTATGTATTCAGACACACCAGCAATATGGAGCTCCTAGAAAAGCTGGACAGGGAGAATTGGGCCCAAAATTGACACTTATTGAGGGGGATAGGGGTGGCACTACTATAAGTGTCAATGTGGCATGTCATCCAACACTTATAGGAAGAAGGAAGTGGGTATATTTTACCCACACTCCACCAAGCATTAGATACAGCCGGGTTTGACAAATTTGCTTGGAATCTTTGAGCCAGAGACATCAACACCAAAAATACAATTCTTAAAGGGACACTATAGTCACCAGAAAAACTGACTGTTAAGACAAAAGGTAATGTTTACATTTCTGCCCGGTGACACCTCTAGCGACCGTCACTCAGGCGGCCTCTAGAGGTGCTTCCTGGGTCAGTGCTTCACACTGTGCAGCACCTACATTAATGTTCCCTATAGGGATCCATGATTCAATACATCTCTGTGAAGTTAAATTGGTGTAGTGGCATTTTGCTGTGCATGTGCAATTGCCTTCCAATGCTTTTCTATGGGGAAGCATTGGATTGACTGAGATCGTCAAGATTGATAATCTCAGCCATGGAGGTGGGGCCAGCCGCGATGTAATCGGCGCGTTAAAGGTGAGGAAAAACCTTTCCCATGTGTTTGGAGGGCACACACACACTTTTTTTTTTATTTATCTCCCTACCTTTTGGAGAGCTTGAGTGGATAGCTTTCCCTGGGGTCCAGTGGGGCTGCTGTCATCTTCCTGCTCATCTCACTCTCGTGCACTTTTAAGTGAGCCTGGGGCTGGAGTGACGTCATAACCCAGCTCTCGGCATCACTGTTTCTAACTAAGTGATCTTCTGCAGTTTAGAACGTATAAACATCTTCCAAGTATTCGCCCCAAGAATGCAATAAATTACCCTCTCTTTTAAAAAAAATAATAAAAATTCTAAAAATGATCAGCTTAGTGAATTACCTTACATTTGTGTTGCACTAAGCTATTTTTTAATTACTAACCATCTACTTGTAAAGATGCACTTTAAGTATATGTTTGTGTAAAAATAATGATATACCTGTTGTAATAACAGAAGTGTTCTAAGTTAGTATATTATGACTTGTCTCCATGGAGTATGTATTATTTGTCTGCTTATGCTACCTCATGAAGCAACAGAGACATATGGTGATCTCCACAGAGTATAATTAGCACTTCAAAATACACATTGCAATGCTGTCCTGGTTAAAATACGATGCCAAGGGTGAATTTATTGATAGTGGTTTGTTAAAGGACAACTGTCTGCAAATTTTCACTACTTGTTTTTTTTTTTTAAGTGTATTGCTGTTAAGAAACTTCATTTTTTATTTTGCTTATTAAATCTTGGAAAAATTATTTTTATTGAGGCGCAACAGAATTAGAAAGTTTAAACGGTAATGTTGGCTGACTTGGCTTATTTGTTGGGCTGTAACAAATCCCATAGATGTTTAATAGGGTTGAGGTGTTAAAACTTGGTGTGTTTATTCATTCACATTCTTCTACACTAGATTCAACAAAACTTTTCTGTATGTGTCTTGTTTTGTACATAGAACTTTGTCATGTGAGACAGTAAATGGCCTTGCCATTGTGGTTGCCAAAAACACACTTTTTTTTTTCTAGAATATTATTGTATATTGTAGATTTTTGTTAACAAGAAATAATGGGTCTAATGTGAAATTGAAAAACAGTCCCATACTGTTATTCCTCTATGTAATTTTACAGCTAACACTATGCTGGAATGTAGTAGTTTATTTTATTTTTTTAGCCGATGATGAACACTGTCATCTGTTACACTGTCATAGTAAACTGTGATGCATGATTCTTAAGATTGTTACGTTTACCATAACTGCAACTTTGACCTCCTTTTGACCAAATTGTGTGCACTCCTGCGCTGAGTAGTGACCTCAGTGCACCCAAGCTTCTGGTTACCTTAGTAAACGAAGTTCTGGATTGTGAAAAAGTGACAACTTTAAAAAACAGAACTATACAGAATTTACAAAGTCTGTGTAAAAAAATAAATATATATATATGCCAAAAAGGTTATGTTGGGGAAAAAATTGTGATTGAAAACCTCTTCCACCTAAAGTCTGTGGATAGTTAATACAATGTTAAACAAAAATCTGTACACCAGTCAAGGCATAAGACTTGCCTTTCCCACAGAAATCACAAATTTGCAGTGATGTTACTACCGCAAAGGATTCTGGGGGGGGGGGGGGGGGTGCAATGGCAGTGGGGTGGGGGGGGTGGGGGGGCAATGGCAGTGGTTTTCTGGCTTCTCATCTTTTCTTACGTTGTGTTTCAAAGCTGTTGTATACAGCAAACACAGACTCAAAGGAATCCATGTTTAAAATGGAATGAGGCAAAAATGTGATTCTTTATTAAACTAATTTGCATATGCCCACCCAGAATCCTTTGCAATAGTAACATCACTGCATTTGTGATTTCTGTGGGAAAAGCAAGTCTTATGGCTTGACTGGTGTGTAGATTTTTTTAACACTATATGTGTGTGTGTGTGTGTGTGTACTGATTCTGGCGCAAAGTCACTTCATGCAGCGAGGCCACTCTGCCGCTAGTGGGAGTCGGCTGAATTTTCTTGAGTGGTTACCTACATACATTAATACATTAATCCGCAGCACCAGTTCTATCTCCCTTGACACATACCAAGCAACCTGCAAAGTTATTTTTCTTGTCTTTTTTTTAATATATCAGACACATAAACCTTGTATTATTTCTGTGGTATAGTGCAGTATGGCTACTTTAGATCCCTGAGGATTTTTACAGTGTGCCCAGCATGACTTTCTTTCAGTTTTCAGTTTAAGCCTAGCATATACATTTCTAGCTGTTTACTCATGATCACAGAGTCAGTCATGATCGCATAATCTATATAACGTCTTGTTCTTTTACAAGCACTGACTTTGTTATATACTTATTTTACTTTAAACATTGTGCACAATATTCTCTATGCCATGTTATATTCCAGGACTTGACAAATTTGCTTGGAATCTAGGAGCCAGCAAAAAAAGTTAGGAGCCAGGTTTTTCAATGTCAAAAATACAATTCTTAAAGGGACACTATATAGTCACCAGAACCACTGCAGCTTAAAGTAGTTGTTCTCGTGTCTATAATCTGTCCATAAACATTTTTTAATGCAAACCCTGCCTTTTCAGAGAAACAGCAGTAAATACAATGTTTCCTCGCAACACTTCTAGTGACAGTCACTCAGACGGCCTCTGGAGTGCTTCCTGGGTGAGTGCTGCACAGTACCTACGTATAGCGTCTCCACGCCCTGCATAAAGGCATCTCTATGAGGAGATGCTTGTGGCGTTTTGCCACACATGCGCAATAGCCTATTGGGAAAGCATTTGATTGGCTGAGATCATCAAGAATCAAGATTGCTGATAGCAGTCATGGAGGCAGGGCCAGCTGCGGCGAGATCAGTACAGCGTGGGAGAAAAAGGTGGAGTAAAAAAAACCCTTTCCTATGTTATTGGATGGGGACGAGTCATCTAAACATACTCACTCACTGACGCGCACACACACACATGCACACTCACTCACTGACATTCACTCACTAACACACACCCACTGTCACTGCAATAATCACACACATTTATGTGACCACCCAGCCTCCCTACCTGGGTTTAGCTTACCCTGTGGTCCAGCGGGGCTTAAGTCATCTCCCTGTACAGTAGAGCACTGTTTAGTGATGCTGGGGCCGCCATATTCCGGCTCCCGGCATCACTGGAGGGCGCGCGAGGAAGCAGAGCAGGGAGGTTGTTACAACTGCCTCACACGCCTGGCCGTCTGCCTCAAACCTGCAGGAGCCTGTGCGTACGCCAATGCTCTCACTCGCAAGGCCGCCCACCCACGCTCTTACTGAGCTGGCCGGCCGACCGACCACCCACACGCATGCCCATGCTCTTTTTAAGCCTGCCGGAATGGCTCCTCCGTTAATAGACAGCCGGCCACCTTGGGGGCTGAATGGGCTAGCAAAGCCCAGATGCCAGGACAAAAATCCTAGTCGCAACGGCGACCTGGCGCTGTGGTATTTGTCGAGGCGCTGTTATATTCTTTTTATTAAAGTGTTTCTTACAGCTATTGTGGCCTAGCCAACCTGATTGTTATCTCATGCACAAGAAAAAATAAAGAATTTAAAGGTAAACATTTTAAAATTATTCAAATTAAAAGATTGGGAAACCTGCCGAGAGCTACAGACATTGACAGTGTGTTATTTGCACAACATCACACTCTTGATGCAGCAAAGAATAGAGATGTTATCATTCATGTAGAACATCGAAATCTAGCACTGTTTGTGTTACCCCTGACCACTGAACAAAAGACTATATCTACTTAATTCCTTTAGTTAGAGATAAAGTGATCCTCTCTACATTTTTATAACCCATTATTTTAACAATGCTTTAAAAATAATTTCAAACATTATTTTAAAAGAAAAACGACAACAAAAGTGCCAGGACATGCGCTCCAAATCCAAGAATAGTTTAATCCACTCAGTGCAAAAATAGACAAACAGGGGGAAAAGGTAAAAAAAAAACTTTACACAACTTTTGGACCTACAGGTCCTTAGACATATGAGTGCAAGCATACAGACCTATCTGACACCAGAAAGAGGCTCCATAAATCTTAAGCCTGTCTTTCTGGTCTGAGGGTTGCTTTATAAACCCCAGCCTGAAGTTACTGAGTTGATCTGGTTAAGAAAAAAAAAAAAATGTTTTAGAAACCATATCTTTTCTGCTGTCTGCTTATTCAAAGCCCTGTTCATATTTTTGTGAACAGGGTTGTGTACAACAATATCCTGAGCCAAAACCTGTGCATACGCACGGCTGTATTGTGCTTCTAATTGCCTTTTAACAACAGAATACAAATGATTTAGGAACTTTTGGGGAGATTCATTAGAGTGGGAACTTCTAAAAAGGGATGCAAAGTTTTATAAGTGGGGCAATTAAACAGGAAACAAGTGGAAATTTGCAAGCAACTTAGAGTGGTGTCTACCTCACCTTTACGCCTTTGCACCCACTTTTCAGAACACGGCACAACTGATAAATCTCCTCCTTTTTGATAATAACATACCGTTTACATTTTAATCCCAAGTAGCTCCCTTTCTTAAAATTTACTTTATAGTTATTATAAAAACACCCGTATCAACGGCTATTTCTATATTTGTGTTGCTCCCAGCAGGACTCAAGACGGACATTTTTTAGTCGTCTATAGATCATCTGATACAAGAAATAAATGGTATCAAGTATTACAAAGTGCAATTAGGCTTGCAGTATATAAACTTTATTTCAAAGAACGAGATAAAGAGATATCATATTTTCTCTCTTACAGTGCTCTATAAAAACTTGCCATTATCTAAATTGACTGTAAGAAAATTACTCGCTTCCAGTGCTTTGTAAGCAAAGATATTGAGCTGTGTGATTTCTGTTGACATTATCTCTGACATCCAGCATGAGAGAGAGGCTGAAAATGGGGTTGTAAATCATAATTCCCGCAGTGATGGAAATGTAACCGGTGAGATCCAAATGTGTGCAAAGCAATATCTTTGACACCTTTTCTTAGACACTTGACACATCTTCTAAAATTCAATTTGCAAAAATAGTAGGGTGTATTGGAAGTATTAGTGATATGCATGAATACGGGCAAAGGGACATGCAGAATTATGTAACCTGAGACACTAGTACGTCTTATTCAGTCTTGCAGAGTGTCTGTGGCACAGGACTGTGTATGCTTTATATTATTTTATGGGAATATGTGTGGTAACAAAAGCAATATAGAATGATCCAATCAAATCTATTTGTAATTTGAGGTTTGAAGGAATGTGCTTAGGAATATCAATTAAAAATAATTATAGTGTGTGTGTGTGTGTGTGTGTGTGTATAGACACACCAAAACCAATCAAGCGGGTCCTCCAGTAGAAATACTCCTTTATCCCACAGACAACAACTATTGCCCAGTTAAAACTATGGACCGCTACTGCCACACTATAACAGGTCTTCCAGGTAATATGCCACTTCTGTCATTACACGGTAAACCTCTCACGTCAGGTAAATTCATATTTTACATCAGAATAGTATTCATGAGACTTGGACTAGTCCCGTTTACATTTTCAGGTCATTTATCAGCTGCCTCTAAAATAGATATTCCAGTGCATAAAATTAAAAGACAAGGGCACTGGAAATCTTCTGTTCAGCTCACTTTATTTACAGGCCTACCCATGCCTTGGTTTTCGGTACACCACAACCGACTTGGGATCACCACACTTCTGAGGAAGCTCTTTTGGAGAAACGCATTAAGTGTGGTTTTGTATTTCATACTTAAGCCCATAATGTTTTTATTTATAGATCTATAGTATTTTATATACAGTCTTCTGTCTATAAAGTGAATTCCTTACACCTTTTATATTGGAAATTCTATCATTACTTACCCTGTACCTGCTGGCTCCGTAGATCCTGCTTCTCCTAGGTGGGGATCATACCACCAAGGCCTCTGACCGCTAGAGTTAGTTCTTGATCTCAAAATTGTAAGATACCTCCCTCTGAGTTGCTTATTTTACTTACTTATTACACTATTGGAGTTTTCTGTTTTCTCTACATGCTGTGCTGACCATACTTGTTCTGGAGAGCATTGACCTTTGTGGACCCATATACATCCTTAGATGGGGACAATACCGTCAAGTGCAACACAGCAGAGCTCTAATGTTAGCTCCTTAAATTTTGATTGGGCCATCTCTGTGTATTTTTTTTTCAATACTTTATTTTTGTGCGAAAGTCTTGTTACATCAGTAGCATACAGTATTTGTTGTACATTGAATATGTGACATGAGTATTAACAGTATTCCTGATTTATCACAGGTATTCCTTTGTCGGCCAACATTATCATGCCTGTCCTATAACAAGGACATTTCACTTTTTAAATTTTTCACATAACTTGAGTATCAAACCAGCAGTATGTATCGAACGACAAACTATCTACACTAATGAGGTTGTTGTTGCGTAGTTAACGTCAAACATCGGTTGGGGGTTGTGTCACCAATCCCTTCTGATGCGGTCCTGGTCCGGCCAGGAGTTATTATGTCGGTAGTGCATATGGATTTGGGGCCCATCCCCCATTCCGATATTGGAAAATAGATGAGGAAAATAAAAGAGGTAGAGCATGAAAGTATATGAAGTAAGGGGGGGGGAGGGGAAGAGGAGGAATAGAGAAATATAAGGAGGGGGGGGGATGCGTCAGTCCCGTGTAGTGCGGGGGCGTCCGATGTCTCACTTTCCATTCCCGTCTGTTGAGGTGTTAATTTGTGTCCTGGAAAAGTTCGCTACTTGTCCATGGTTCCCATATTTTTTTCAAATCTAGACATGGAACCTCTCACCCTGGCTGTTAAATTATCCAATAAAGTATACTTCTTTCAGGTTGGAGATCACCTTCCGTATGGGAGGCATGTCCACATTTAGCCACGACTGTGCGAGGGTTCTTCGTGCTGCCAATGTTACTTTGTGTACTATTTTTTGTTCCCTGTTGGTCCAGTCGTCTAGAGATCTATTCAATAAATATGTCCAAGGGTTTAGCTCGGGTGCCCTGTGGAAGATCTTTTTAAGTAAGTCGAAGATTTTCGACCAGTAGGTTTGTACCCGTGGGCAGTCCCACCACATGTGGAGATATGTGCCTCTGTGGCCACATCCCCTCCAGCAGTCATCGGACGGTATTTGGTGCATGTGGAATAGTTTGACCGGGGTGGCGTACCACCGAAACATCGTTTTGTATTATTGCTCCTGGAGGGATACACATTATTCACCTCCCATATTTCACTCCACTCCCTCCAGGACCTCTCCTAGCTCCCTTTCCCATGTTTCTGTATATGTTAGTGTACCCCATTCTTCTGTTTCTGAGCAAATGTGTGCGGACATTGTAGTAATAAGTCCAGATGGCGTGGTTTCATTTAAACACATTTTCTCATAGAATGTCAACGGGGCTTTCCCTGCTCTTTGTACGTGTGGGCGTTGTACATAATCTTTGAGTTGTAGGTACCTAAAAAAATCCCTGGGGTTGAGATGGGTCACCTGTTTTAGTTGTTCGAATGTAACTATGCCATCGCTCTCAAACATGTGGCAAATTCTCTGTGACCCTGCTTTTTCCAGGTTTGCGAATTCCCTAGCCGCCATTCCCGGGGGGAAGGCCCTGTTTCTTAATAGCGGGGTAAGTGGGGATGGGGAGGTCGCTAGTTTGTATTTGGATGATGACGCGTCCCATAATCTCAGGGAGTTTAATACCGCTGGACAGGTGGTTCTCAGTATTGACCTGTCTTCTCTGGGCACCCACATATGGTATTGCAGTAAGTCTGGGCCGGTGAGGAGGGACTCTAGGTCCACCCATCTCCTCACCTCCAATTGTGCGTGCCACATGGCCACCTGCGCTAGTTGTGCAGCTAGATAATAGAAATAAAAGTGTGGGAGCCCTAACCCCCCTCTCTGTTTTTGTCTATATAAGATGTTTCGGGAAATTCTGTGATGTCTATTTTGCCAAATGAAGTCCCCGACAGCCTTTTGCAATGGGGCTAGATCAGATTTTAGTAGTTTAACGGGTAACGCCTGAAAGAGAAATAGGATGCAGGGTAGCACATTCATCTTTACTGCGTGAATACACACGATCCAAGATATAGGTTTTGTCAGGCCTTAAGCCTCCCGATGTCTCCTCATGCTTCCGGGTTTGACGGAGCTTAGCCACACCCCCATTGACGCGGTCTGCTATTTAATGCGACCGCACCAGCTGATAGACGCTGGATTATTGAAACGCGTACCGCACATAACTCACCGGCTCACATACCTCGCTGAGACGACCACATGCTACTGGACCGGACTGGAGGATTATTCAAATCCCCAACATCTCTCCTCATCACCGATAAGTGCCTGCACTCTCTGTAACCATACACTGAAGCAACCGCCTCAGAGGAGAGCTGGGGACACAATCCCTCTACTTCTGGAAGCTAAGTATCTTACAGTCTCTGAGATAAGAGCTAACAATGCTAAAGCTTTATTTCAACTTACTAAAGTCTGCTATCAAGTTGTCCAGCAAGCCTGCTACAGCTTTCCTCAAATCAAGTATTATTCAAGTTCAGCTGTACCTGTCTTGCTACTGATAGTCTTTATTTTCAACTTACTAAAGTCTGCTATCAAGTTGTCCAGCAAGCCTGCTACAGCATCCCTCAAGACAAGTACTATTGAAGTTCTGCTGCACCTGTCTTGCTACTGATAATTTCAATGTATACAATCTCTTATAATTTGAACAAGAATAACGGACTCTTATGAATTCTGAACCTTGTCATTGCTAACTGAAGCAAACCGTTTATTATTTAAAGAAACAGTACCTGTAATTCTGGAACTGAAGTCTCAGTTCCATCTAAGTGTCTTAATAAAATATCAAAGTCCTAAGAAATCTGCAGTTGTGTTCCACATCATTTACTGTGAACGTGACAGGTTTATCTAGCCACTTATCCATCTTGTATTAGGGTTCGCATAAGTGGGGTATAGTTTAGATGGTAAAGTTTGGCCGTGTCGTTTGGAAGTTGTATCCCTAGGTATTTTATGTGGTCTTTAGCTATGGGAATATTATAGGTTTCCCGCAGCGCTGCCGTGTCCACTGCGGACTGGCCCAATAGTAGGGCACTTGAGTTTTCTAGATTGGCCCTATAGCCTGAGAATTCTTCCGAATTGTTCCAGGACTGCTTGCAGAGCATCCATGGAATCTTTTGGTTCTGTAATCGTCAGTAGGACGTTGTCTGCATAGGCGGAAACTAGAAACTCCTGTCCTCCCACTGTTATGCCGTGTATACGTGGGTGTTTGCGTAGAGCTTGTAGGAGCGGTTCCAGGGTCAGCACAAACAATAGCTGGGAGAGGGGGCATCCCTGTCGGGTTCCATTGCCCAGTTTAAAGGATGTGGACCTCGCTCCGGTGATTTTAACTTGTGCATATACTTGGTTGTACATGGCTTTGATCGTGGCCACATGTTTTTCTGGGAATCCCAGAAATTGTAGGAGTTGAAAAAGATAAGGCCATTCGACCCCGTCGAAGGCCTTTTCTGCGTCGATTGCTGTAGGTGTGTCTGTGGTCTGCTGACGCCATATGAGGTCTATGTTCCTTCTGGTATTTTCGAACCGTTGTCGATCTGGTATAAAGCCTACCTGGTCTGGGTGTATCAACATTTTCAAGTGAGGATTGAAGCGATCTCCCAGGACCTTCGCTAAGATCTTTATGTCATGATTGATTAACTAGATGGGTCTATAGTTGTCTCGGAGTAGGGGGTCTCTACCCGGTTTCTGAAGAAGGATTATGTTAGCCAGGGACATTCCACTCTCTGGGCTGCTGCCTACCATAAAATTGTTTAAAAGTCATTCTAAGCGGGGTGTGAGTTCTTCTTGATATGTTTTATAATAGGCCCCGTCAAATCCGTCCGGACCTGGAGCTTTATTGCCCTTAAGCTGTGCTATTGCCCTGTCTATTTCGTCTCCGGTGATGGCTTCGTTCATGAGCGTTGCCGCCGCCGTCGGAAGTTTAGGAAGGTCTAAATTGCTTAAAAACGTGTGCATGTTTTTACTTGCTTCCAACTGTGCGGTGGGATCTCTTGGAGTATGGTTGTAGAGCATCTTGTAGTAATCTGTGAAGACTTGTCTGTGTATTTTTTTTTAACTGTTTACTGAACATACACACTGTACTATTAGTCATTTTTTCTTCTTTTTTGAGGTTGATTATCTTTCTATCAAAATTCCAAATTGATGTATGTATGTATGTATGTATATTTGCACTATCAGTACTTTATGATCTTGTGTCTGCAGAGATAACATGCATTTTCTTCACTGTAAAAATGTTATAAAATAAACATACAAAGTTCAGTTTAATTTAAGTTTTTTTCCAATCATGAGTGATTAACCTATTAAACTGGAGAAAGTTCACCTTGCAATAATTTCATCATTATCGATGTATTCCTAATGGTATATAACAAAATCATACAAAATTAAGTGCTGCTATCAAACTCCTAGTACTTCTGTCGGGCAGTATTGATTATAGTACACATCAGCCCCAATATATATATATATTTTTTGACCATTGAAGTAATACTAAATAACCTCCAGTTATCTAAATGTGCATATGGATTTGGGACTTATTAGTTCTTATTCTAAATTTGAAATCTTCATCTTGTTGCAAATATAAAAGATTCTAACAACCAATAAGAATGAGTCTACTTTTAAAAACTTTGATTTAAAGTCCTCTCTGATTTGCATACTTGTCCAGTGCTAGGGTGGAGAACACGTCACATTCTGCTGACTTTTTGTTAGGTTTGTTTTTCCAATGCAATGCATTATTACATGAATTCATTTAGAGCAGTCTATATTCCAAACACGTTTCTCACCTTAAGTTTTAACACCTGGTTGATCAGGGCAATTTCTTATTTTTTTAAGCCTTGGGTCAGGACTCAAAAATGATTGTTATGTTAGCGTGTTCCCAGTGGTAAGGAGCTAACATATTTATCAGACATCAGGTATGTGCTTACAATAAAAAGTTTACTTTGTCAAGTTCAGTAGAGACCTATTTCAGTATTAATTATATTACAGTTGAAGAATAGGTCATTAAGCAAATTATACAGTTTAACTATTTTGTTTAGAAGTTAAACTCCATCTCCCTGGTGATGGTATAAGATGCTGGACTAAAATTTCACCCTTTCTTTGGAATACCATGCTTCCCGACATTTCCGATGAACTAAGAGGGACACTTCAATGTTAGGGGGTGAATGGTGGTGTGACTAGGAGCAGGCCTGTGTTCTGAGATATTTTAGAACATTTAGAACAAGAACAATGTATCCTATTTACACAGACTGATTTCTAAAGACATTTATTGTAGTTTAAAGATACATTACTGTTAGTATTATTGCTGTGGAGCTCTGTCACACACTCAGACACACTAACAACACGGAGCTCCTAGAAAGAGGAACATTAGTATAGAATAGAGGAACACAGGAATTTGGTCCCAAAATAGGGACTGTTAGCAGGTATGGAGTCCATTCCTGCCACGTGGAACACCTCAGATGTTAATCACACTTTCTATTAACTTCCTTCCCAAACCTAGAAAAAAATATCCACTTAGGAATTCATTAGGAAACAAATTCAATTTGTGGATGATGGGAGGTATTACATTTTGGCTTTATCAATCAGCAAAATTGATATGTCAAACTGCTTCATGACCTCTTCATATCAGACTGGAATATAGCATTTATTGCCTTGCAACAACCAAACAATGTTGGCAAAATGACACATACTGCTGGTGAGATGGCACCCTGACAAATTGTGGTGTTATGTTGGCTGCCTGTCATATCCTGGTGGGAAGGTGACATCCTCTCACGTGCTATCTGTGGTGGTTAGGAAACCCCTCTTCAAAAGGGTTCATGACAAATGATCAGACCTCGGCACTTGATGACATTATATTTTAATGCATTATTACATGATGCATAAAATAGAAGGTATGTGGGTTAGTGTGCCCCATTGTTTACCGTTATTTATTTATTTTAAAGCCCTAAGCACTTTTCTATTATTTTAACTACCTGTTTATTTGATATGAAATTTACAACATGAAAAGCTGTTACACGTACACTATAAAAATATATACATGTTATTTTTGGGGAGAGTCAATGCTTTGGTTCAGTCTTGAGAGATGTGACTGGGACTGTATACACAAAGTGATTTAACTCATAAATAGCAGAGAATTGAGCATTTAGACTACAGGACGTATACACCGAAACCATTTTTTTTTTTTTTTTTAAGTTGAAGTTCTTTTGTTGCTTAGATGGTCCCTTTAAAAGGGATGATTTTGAGGAAGATGCGGTATTTGTGAATTTTATGTTCATATTTTTTATTCAGAGTAATGATTTTGGAGATAATTTATTTTAATTAATAGTCCATAATTATGGACTAGCTAACATCACCATATATTCTGCCTCATGAGTACCTGTGCTTTTGGCAAATGCTGTATAGTTATTCATTTACTCATTCTGGTATTCTATACTTTATCAAATATTTATATTTTCTTACTTTTTTTTTCTATCCTTTGAGACATCTGGCTAAAGTTGGATTTGATAAGTGTTTGCTTTTGCCTCATAGTGGCTTTGTACGTCTAAAACAGTATTTGGCACTTATCTTTATTACAAAGTGAAGGGTTTAAATGTGAAAACAATCTATTGTTTTGTTTTCTGTTTATTATGATGTCTTGTGGGTTCCATCTATATTTCTATTTTTTTTATTTTATTTGTATTTTTTGTTTACTCCGTGTTTCCCATTCCAGCCCTCCAGGTTCACCATCAATCTGTGATTGCATGCTTTTAAAGTGCCCCGATATCAGTGTGACAGTCCTGATTGTCTGGTCCTTCCTTGGTGTCCTATTTTTGGGGACACCGGGAACTGTCATCAAAACGTTTTGCACAAGCGTGTCATTAGATGTGCTTGTGCTGCACTCAGGGTACTAGGACCCTGCAGAGAGCACAGATACAGTGCTTACTGCAAGTCCTGCGCTCATTGATTGGCAGGCAGACTGGCATGCATTCAGGCAAGGCTGACCTGCCAGTAATTCAAGCGGACCAAGAGGGCTGAGCCAGTTACACAATCCTGTCACTAGCCTGTCCCTTTACCCACCTCTCTTTTCAGGACGCCAGTGTTGGGGGTTTTGTGATCTGATTCATGTGGATCATTGTTTAGCTGTGATAACTGGGTTGGATTCCTGTCTACTTGTTAGAAGCTAGGGGTATTTTTAAACATTTTAAATTTTTAGAAAAAACATTCCACAAAGTTAGGATGGTACAATGCAAATGTCTATACACTCTTCTATTTTATTTTATCTCAGGTTAATAGATTAAAGTAAGGATATTTACAGAAGTTGTGAGAATATTTGATTTCTGTCCTGGAAATCATCATAGCGTTTATTTAAGTGCACGTAGTGTTGACAATGAGAGGAGTTACATTGCTGTAAATGAAAATATATTTTAATTTATCCGTTATTGGAACACTTTACGCATGATGGGTAATTTGGGTAATGATGCAACTCAGCATTTTAACATTTTATTCTGTCTTCCAAGACATTTAGGAAGATACAGCATTGGGCTTATCTTCTCCATTTTTGTAAAAAGAATAATTTCTAAATATTGCTGATTACCTACCGCA